>NC_054543.1:35367653-35507653 GCF_017654505.1 Polyodon spathula | reverse complement strand
ATCCAGTCTGTATTCCATGAAGATAGTGATTGGCGTAATTTTGTCTCTGAACTCTGTCTCATCCTACAAAAGAGAAGCAAAAAAATTATATGCAAGTAGCAAAGACAGTAACAATTACCAAAGAATTTCATAAACATGAACAGTTGCCAATCTATACGTTTCACTAGACACCAATGCAGTACTTTCACTTTCCCTACACATTGGAAAGGAAGCTTGCTTAGTTAAAGCCGAAGGACAGATAAGCAAAAGTTATCCAGCAATAGACAAGGAGATACTTCCTGCCTATGTTACTATGTTAATATTCAGAATATTTGAGTAAATAGTTTCTCACCTCCCCTTCTGCATAATAGGAATATAACAATTAATTAAATTGCCAACATTTTGATGATGCCTGTGCTATCCTGCATACTGCGTTGAACTGACAACAGAACTGGCAGAATGCATAGGTGTCGTTTTCCATCAAATCAACAGTACGAAGGTCACTCTTGAAATCCGGACCTGAAGGATGTGTTGCAGTAAGAACACCTCTGTTAAGAAAGGAGGACAAGACTAAAAGGCTAAAATATGCACTACAACACAGAAATTGGACTATGGAATAATGGTCAAAGGTGCTTTGGACTGTTGATGGATGGAAAACGACACCTGTGCCTTCTGCCAGTTCTGTTGTCAATTCAACACTTGTCTTCTTTCTATTCCTTAAGGATATTATCTTCAAGTAGTACTCATTCTTGTTAGACACTTTTTTGGGTCTTCCAGTCCTGGGTTTGTCAATTACGGATAACGCTTCTCTGTACTTGTTGATTATGCTTTGGATACCACACCTGGAAAATTGAGTGATGCAATATATTTCACTCAATGTTTTTCCTTATTTATGCAAGTCAAGGTTGCTGATGCTCATAATGCATCAGATGAGTAGAAAAATGCAACATTAGATAGATAGATAGATAGATAGATAGATAGATAGATAGATAGATAGAGGTATTTTTTTATAGTGTGTGGTAACAATCTAACAACATTCTCTCTGGCCTACAGATACAGTACACATGGCTTTATTTCTATTTACTCAAAATAAAGCCAAAAAAACCTACTTGTAAATAAGCATCCAGTTCTTCACAGGCAGGTCCCTTGCCATTCGTTACAGACATGTTTTTTGTATGGGAGGACATCCTGTTGTGTAGGAACAGTACCCTCTTTATAGCGCCTTTCTGTTTGAGTTTGTCCAAAAGTAACTCCACCTGAAAATCTACAAAAAGGAAGATGAAGTTTCAGTTTTTAACCCTAACCTGGCCATAGTTTAGTTTCTTTTTTTTAACCACATGTTTTGCAGTTTTAGTTGGAAGAATTACACACTGTATCTGAAACACATACCATCGTAGAAGTGTAACAAATACGCTTTACAATAACTTACTTAGGGTGTTCGGAGCTCCTTTCCCATTTGCCTTTAAGCAGAATTTTACTTTAAAACTGTAACAAATTAAGAACACAAGATTAAAGGTCTTTCAGTATTATAAAACTTACAGTATAGACATGTTGCTGTTTTGGACAATACATTTGAAAAATTCTCACTTATCCAGGTTGATCTTCAGCATATGTAGACTTCAGATGTTGTCTTAGATTGTCTTATAAAATGTAGGTTACACTGAAAATAGTATCATTTTATATAAGGATGAGGTCAATTTTAGGTGGGTGTATTTGTATATTCAGTACAGTAGATCAAATTCTTTTTCTGTATGACCTTCTAAGATAAGGTTGTTCCTGGCTAACTGGTTCATATAAATGCAACTTGTATAGAGAACTTATGTATGTTTTCATCCACCCTAAAAGATCATAGGCAAAGGATTCAGAAATTTTACTGACATCAGAGCAGATGTTACTAATAAGGTCTGTGTGAAAACTAAGTAATCAGACAATCAAATAATTGAGGCAAGTGTCAATGGTAATTTCAGACTTTGGAAGAGTTCAGCAATTTCCGGTGTGGGACATCAACTTTGCTGTATATATATGTACTTTTTTAAAGAAAGGAAACCATACCTGCAAACATCATTATGTAAAGTAAGAACTGTGAAAATTACAAGAAATGTTCAAATTCCTTTGCCTATCACCTTTAAAGATATATCAACTTTAAAATGGGCCAGTATGAATTAGCCAGCCACATCAGGGACAGAAATAAGACTCCCATTGCAGAGCAGTTTGCCCCATTACTAGTTTTACTATGAGTTTTTATACCTATACACTGGCTAATCAAGCTCACAGTAAAACATAGAATCGGTGAAACGGCTATGCAATATTAAGTCTTATTTCCATCCTTGCGCATTCACAATAATAAAAGACAAGAAACCAAGATCATAACTCTGGTACAAAAAGGAAACTACCAGTGACGGGGCAACTGTAATGTTCCCTGGGAAGGTTTTGAGGGGGGTTAAAAAAAAAAAAAAAAAAAAACACCCAGCTTGCAGCCACCCAAAAGGATGGTTCACATTCTTAAACCTCAGTGCCAGGGATCAATTGTGAGTGAACATGTACATGTGTGGTCTAAATTAATCTATCAGATAAACACGTTTTCAAGCCTGCAATACTTTGCAATGGATGACATGTTTCCAGACGATCATAACGACCTTTAGGAACCCGACCACCACTAACTGCAAGTAAAGAATGGTTACGTTTGCCAAAACAAGCAGTATTTACAGCAAACATCACCTACAGCTTTAAAATGTACAACATAGAGTATTTTACCATAAGATAAAAAGGCAATTGGGTGTGCTGTAGGTTCTCCACTGACCAAGTGTAATCTACAACACCTTTTACACGTTTGTGGTACGGTTCTTATACTGTCATTCCTCACTTAATTCAGTAAGCTGTCCTGTCAAGATCCAGATACCTAGGTTCTAAACCCTGACATAGTGCAGTAACTTAGTTGGGTTCAGACCTGGACAACTGAGTTACAGGGGCTGAACTGCACATTTTGTACAATCATTATCAGCATATTTTGACGAAGGACCTTCCGGATGTATAACTTTTCAGGATACATATTATGCATCATCAGAATGCTTTATCAGCACAAAGAAATAGCCCAGAGCCCAAACAATAGCTCTGTGAAGAGATGCCCAGAAGTTCTCATGACCAGAATTCAATTTCTACTGGCAGGCACTGTTAAATACGGTAATACTGAGCATAGCTTTTTTTTTCACAATGCTAGCAAAAAGTGATTAAATTGGAATAATTGTATCAGAAACAGGTGGTGATCACCTAGATACTTTAGATCACTAAAATATCCCTGTGTCCAGTATTATATGGGATCAAAGCACCCCAGGTATCCTGTCTTAATCAAAATGAAGATGGACAACTACACATACTGTTTTTTAAATGTTTTTTTTTTTTTAATTTATGCAGTAGTTACCTTTTTAAAAACATGCACGTAAGCCATCCTTTCATATCCACTTACAGCGAGCCACTAAATGCTTGAACAATGATATGCAAAGAATCTGAATGTACCGTCTGGATTAAACACGACAGGATTAAACCAAACATAATCTGAGTCACTGGAAAGTCTCTGTGGTTCTGCTGTCATTGATGGTTTTGGAGGAGAAACCAATTTGGCATAATAATAGCACAGATATTGATTCTTAACAGCGGACCATCTAAAATCAGGGTCGCACAGGAGCCAGCACATCGTACAAAGACATTACACTCAGTCAGGTCTCGACTACATGTGGCTTTTAAAGTACACTATTAGGTATATTAATTTCAGACATTATAATATAAAAATATATCCACATATATCTGAGAACTGGTCTCTTTGCAGCAAGCCTCTTGGTTGCCAGTCTACTTCAACACATTGAACACATGGTTTGACATTGTGCAAGCATCGTTTTTCGAAGTCAACTTCACTATTGTTTTGCTTACCAAGATACTGTAACGGATGAACCAGGCAAAGTGCATCGTTTATCATCCGGGTTGAGGATTGGAGGGGTGACATCCAAGGTGGCATTAACACTGATAACTGGCCTAGCTCTGTTAGCAACAACAAAGGCCACAGTAATACAGTTACAAAAGCAAACACACTACAAAGTTAGCTTTAAAAAACCACAACAAATTAGAGATACATTTTAGAACGTACTTACAACAGACAGCCTCAACTTGTTTTCCTGATAAACTAACAGTACTACTGTGTTCTTCTGGAAGTTCCTTATTTTTGCTTGTTTGTTCTACTTTGTCTGGTTAAGTACATCACCAGGAACCCTCCAGGAACAGATCCTACAGCTTCTACCGTCCCATCCCGTTCCCCTCTTTCATGGTTCCAGAAACTATAGGAACAACTTAAAAGCAGAACATAAGACTCATGCTTACCTGTACAGGACAGCTTTATCAGCTCCAAAAACACCGACGATCAGATCTATACACACACCAAAAAAAAAAAAAAAAAAAGTCCCGTTATGTGGTTTTAAATGTACTGCAGGGTCTAAAAGGATCAGCATGTCAAGTGTGAAAACCACACTACTGCAGCAGCTTTCTTTTTTTTGTTGATTACAGTTTCTGTAAACTTCTTCTATAAGGAAAGGGGGATGTATTTTTAATACACTTAGTCATAGTGCAAGACTTAATGCACATGTATTTATAAGAGGCAGCTGCATGAAAAAAAAAAATCAATTCAACCTTTAAAATACACAACTAACACAAACTGTCGTCAGCAGTGTTTGCTGAAAAATGTTTTGTGAACTGTAAATTTGAAGAGTTTAAAAATTGACTTTAATGAAATCTTAAAAAAAGAGATTCCTTAAAAACAGTTCTTTAAGTGATTTGTGAATAAAGCTCTGTATTTCTATATTTCAGAAAGACTAATATACAGGGTGATTAGAAAATAAGTTTACCACATCATATCTCATGTGGTAAAGTTACTTTCTAAATCACCCTGCATTTGACAAATGTGTTCTTAATTATGCATAACACAATTTCTATCTCGCATACATTAACAACAGTTTTTCTTGTTAAAATGTATCATACATTTCAAAAGAAAGAGAAAGAGGGAAATCTCTCACTAGCATTGTACAACCATCCAGTACCTGGGTATCCATTCAGATCTATATCTGTGGCTCCGTGCATGGAGTATCCAAAGCTGGGTGGCATGCTGGTGGAAGCCCATCTCCCTTCCAGGACCTGGGATTGTGTTGGGTTCAGTCCTGAAGCGCGTCCATTGTAGATATAGACAAGTCCTTTGTTGTCTGTCCCTCCATAAGGAGCAGCAATTGCAATATCTAAAAAGAGGAAAGGGTCATGCACATTTCTTTTGCAATATTCTTATTTTAAAGAGACGCTACACAGAATAATTAGTTTTTTTACAAACCACTACAAAAAGGGTGCAATTTGGAAATATTTTTAGAAAAATGCATATTAATGTGCAGAGTTATTTTAACATTTTGGATTAAATTAAGACATTATTAAAGTCAACAAGATAAAAATTTCTATGTTCACTTTATTTAATGCATGAGGTTTTTTCACAACTTAAAAGTAAATTAATTGTTTTGTTAGAAGCAACTATGTCACCCTGCAAAGGACACTAAATATAGAATTAAAAATCAAACATGTCCTAATTAATACATAAAACCATCACATTAACTTGCTTCAGTGAATTTAATTTTGAACCACTATTCTTCCTCCTTTCCAACAGAAAATATAATACCATTAAAGCCATCAAGATCGAGGTCCCCGAGGGGTGCAACACAGCTGCCAAATCTAGCGTAGATCTCAGTCCCTGTCAGCTTCTGTGTTTTCTTTGTGAAGGAGACTGGGCTGTCTCTCAGATAGATGTACACCTGACCAACCTCTCGGAGCTTCCCATCAGACCCACGGTCCATGAAGAGAGGGGATCCACTAAAGAGATCTGCAAGACTGAAAAGAAAGAAGCTATCATGAAGAACATAGCAGCTTTACAGGCCTTCACAATCTAGCTAATACATGACTGTGTGAACTTGGTACACCTTTATCTGTCTTTACAGCTAACACTAGTCAAACTATTACAGGGGTCTGGCTCCCTTGTGTGTAATTGATCATTTAGTGGACCCACAGACACTTGGATATGTTTAAGTTGTGAAATGTCTCCTGCACTAATGTCACATTACGATCAATAAAAACACTGATGCGAATAATATTACAACTCACGATCACCTGCACTATACTCCAGTATTGCTATTCCAAAATCTTAATACAAACAAACAGTAGGCCCTGAAAAGGGCATTTAAACCTTTGGCTAAAAGTTTAAAGAACACCTTATTTATTTACTTATTTATTTTTTTAACATTTGTTGCCTCTTTCCTTGATCAATTTATAGCAGAAATTGCACAATGTGTTACTCTTTCAAGAAGTATTTACACTCTTAAATATTTATCACTATTTTAAAGAATCATGAAGTTCACCAGACACACTGCCACTACACTGAAAAATGGAACAGCTTATCTTTCAAGTCATCTAAATTAAAATGTAAAAGCCTTATCTTTCACCTGGAAGAAAACAGCTTACTTACCCATCATTATTAATGTCAACGGCAGCAACAGAATGCCCATAGTAAGCTGCCATCTGTAAAACATTTTTTTATTAAAAGACTTTTCTATACAAAAACAAGAAACTCCAGTATATTTCTACAAAAGAGATTAACTGGTTTATATTACAGTACTTTCAAAACAAACCCTTTGATACGGTTTAAGAAAGCCTGCCAACTGTACAATATGTTCAACAATCTCTAAATTATCATCTTACATTCCAGTTGCAATGGGACAGCAAGAAGCATGTTCTCTCGATGGATCTTTGGTACAGTACCATTTGGCAGTGGTTAAATAGGATTTACACTTGCTTCTGACAACCCATACCCTCTTAACCCAATGTTGCTTGCCCTAAAACCAACAAGGTTCTTAACAAACACTGCCATGTTTTCTTCCCACAATTCTTTATCATTCTGTATCAAACTGCACAGAAAAGCAGAGCAAGATCAACTAATATAAGCAGCATGTCTGTTACCTAAACATGCCCTTAACTCCACTTATTCCTATAATCTTGGTTACATCTCAGTATTTATTGTATCGTGGTAGAGTTTTTAAAACACATAGAGACATTTCAGCAAATGCCATTTGTTTTAGGTTTGATTTCCAAACAATGCAGCATTATTAAGGAAAGCAACATTTCAGGACAGCAGATGGTTTCTGTGAAGAAATTCAGCATACAGGAACTCTGCCTTTTGGTCTTACTGTTGCTTGGATACACTATTTATTTTAATTACATTTATTATTGTTTAGAGTGTTCTCAAGGCCTACAGAGTACACTAAAAACCCTGGTAATATCTCCTTTCATGGAAAGCATTGTACACTTTCTGGAAAGGGATTCTCTTGCTTGACAATGGTGTCTGTTTTAACACATACTTCACATTTTGCAATCCAGACTTTAACCAATTATAACTTTTTTATTTGGCAGCGCATATAGGACCATATGGGATTGGTCAACAAATCGCACTTCATTGACCAAACAGTACTCTAAACAGTATACTGTAAATATTGATTTTAAAAACACACACACCTTGTATTCTTAATTTAAATAAATAAATAAATAAAAAAGTGGTGAATTAAATCACTGCAGTTCATTTTCATACTTTATTATACAACAAAACAGGTCTGGTACCCTGACAGAAGAAGGAAGGCGAACAGTGTGTAGAATCTTGATATCACACATGGTTGGGTGGATTAGAATCAATGAGGCCACAGGATTTATTTATAAGGATTTATAAATGCTATCTGACCTGCTCTCCGGTGAAATTAACGAGAGACTCCATAGTTGTGCCACTGAAAATCGTCACCTGAAAATAAAGAAATAAATATATTTAAATTAAAAGTACTACCCTTTTAAAAGAACAGATACATTATATTTAATAAATAAATAAGCAAATAAGTAAATAAATCAAACAAGTATTCTTACATAACCAAGAGCTCGAGCTCCTCTGGGAACACCAGTCACAAAATCTGTGAAGAAAGAAAAAAATAATAATTTATAAAATCCTGCAAACCTCATACATACTTTAGACATAACTAATGTAGCTGCATTTTATTACTTTGGATATTTATTATAGAATGAGCATTTTCACATATCAGAGCAAAGCATATAGATACTATTTCAACTGGCTTACAGGTAGCTTTTGGGCAGTAGAAAAAAAAACACCATTTATATAACTAAATTTTTCCACCTGAACTTTGTGGTTATTTAATACATACATTAATTTATGTGTTACAAATGTAATCGTGAATATATCAAAATTAGTTCAAATTCTTACCATCTATTCCATCACCATTAAAGTCTGCAACAGCTATTGAATAGCCTAATAATTTAAAGGAAACGCAAGACATTAGATTTTTTTTTAAATAGCCAAACAGATTAATATGCAAACAATAAAGACTTCTTAAACATTCTCCAGCAGCATATGAACAAATGAAGAGTTATAAGATCACTTACCTAAGTAGCTGTCATCAAACGCAGCACTTGCTGGCTTGGTAGTCAGTTGACTATCATACGTTGTGTAATAGGAATCCTTATTATATTTATTCACAATCTGAGGAATCAGATCAGAAATCAGTTGACCTGTGGAAATGGAAATTCAAATCTCAGTTGACAATACAGCAGAACTTTAAATTATTTGTCATTTCTGGTACTCTGTTCCCAAATTGTTTCACTTATCTTCGATCACTGAGCCAAACTTTACCCCCATAAGTTACTGTCCGTGGTACAATGCATGTCAAATCACTTGTCTACAGTACAGGCTTATGTAAATGTGTCAGAACCAGAAGAGACACACAATTCAGGAACTGCAAAAAGCAGTGCATTCTGGGACTTTTCAATAGTGCAAAAGTTGGCCTAGTAGGGGCAATAACCACTTATTTTAAACGTCACTGTAGGTTTCTAGTAGATGTTTTTACATGTCTTACCTTGCCAGTAAAAACTACCAGGCCCTCCAACAACAACGCGATTGTCCTGTCAAAGAAAGAAACAAAAAGAGGAAGAAAGATTTTCAGTTACAACACATTTTGTATGTATTTACTTTGTTAGATATAGTATGGAGATTAATTGAAAATGTAAGTGTGACATAAGGATTGTACTTAAAGACAAATGGGCAGGCATCTCCTATCCACAGATTCTGATACGCTCAATAGGTGCGACATACCACAACACCATACACAAACATACAGCCAGTCAAAATAACACAGTCCAGTTTACTTTAAATATCCCATACCTTTACAAAGTCAATGCTAAATCCTGCTTGACAAAAACCTTGTCCTTCTGGATTGTTTTTATCTGAAAAAACAAAAACAAAACTTATGTTAAAAAAACTGGTAATCGTGGTCTCCTGTTTGCACCATGGTCATTTTGAGGAACACAAATACAGTAATAAATCACTATACTTTAAGATGAATATTTATTTGAAGCAGACTAATTTTGTTTCATTTAAGCACCTTTCAAATCTGTTAATTGTGCACTAGGTCACAGAAGCCCAGATACTTTAAGTGATGACTTTCAATGTATTAAGCTTCTGAAACACAGCTCTGAGTGCACAGGATGGGGTTATCACAAAGACAGCTGTAGCCCTACAGCTTTGGCAAAATAAAAATGGAATTTGAGTCTGTGGAAGCCAATAAAGTATCAAAAGAAAAAAGGACCATTCTTAAGAAACTGGTGACTTTGAGGATTATTATTAAAGGATATGATTTTGTCACCAAGGTCACAGAAATCATGAAAAAAAGTGTCAGTGAAATCTTGGAAATGGATGTAAAAACACATTTGGTTAGGCACTGCCTTTATTTCCTTTAAAATGTACGTCATGCACTGAAAATACAAACCTGCGAGTATCTGTAATTGTTTGGTTGTGTAGCGCCACGCAGCATTTACGTGTAGCCATGTAGGCCAGAGAAGGAGATTCTACTGTGTAGCTGAGTGAGCATGTAAATGAACAGTATCGTATGTTACTGTAAACTCTCGGCTCTGATCTTCACATATATGCAGTGCTTGTTAATTTATTTTTGTGAAACAAAAAAGTGGGCTTGCATCTTCAAAGAATATTAATGACATTTCTTGAAACTTTTTCATACAATGTAGCTAATGTACCCAAGTGGTCTGTTTAAAATAAATACTCACTTTCTCTAAAACTAAACATCGCTAAACAAAACACTTTAGATTGCCGTTGAACATATTTCCTGCAAACTGTAAATAAAAACAAGAGGTTTATCTGTTTCTGGTATTTTTCTGATCTTTGTGATGCCCTGTTTGTTGGACACGGTGCTGTCTGTGTGATTTGACCTTTCAACATCTCATTCTTATTACTGAAGAAAAAACATATACATATATATACATATATATATATATAGATATATATATATATATATATATATATATATATATATATATATATATATATATATATATATATATATATATATATATATATTCTATATATATATATATATATATATATATATCTATATACAGTATATGTATGTGGGTATAGTATATATATATATATATATATATATATGTATGTATAATATATATATATATATATATATATACAAAAAGAATTTTTTTTATTTGACATAAAATAAAGAGATACTCTAGCGCATTCATTCACACACACACACACAGTATATATATATATATATATATATATAGATAATATATATATATATATATATATATATATAATAATATATTACACACACTATATATATATATATTCATACTATATATATATCATATATATAGACCACACACACACTTAGATAATGAATATGCGGTTGCGCGCGGATGCGCATAGAGAAATAAGAACACAGTTTATTTCAGACACTGTTTTGCTACGTACAGTATAAAAAAAAATAACTTGCCAGCAGTCAAAAGCAATAGTCTTTATATTATTGGTTTTGGTGTACTATTTAAAAGCTCTTGTGTATGTTGATGTAGCTAAACCTACATTTGGTGGGCTTTCCGTGACATTTTAGTGAATTTTGCATTTTTTTCTGCAACTCGCCTGTGAAATGTACTAAAAACACTATGACAAAATCGTATTGTTTATTATTAATTGAAATACTATCCCCCAAACCCATCATCCTTGCCAAACCATTACAGAATCTTTTGAGTGATTAAGTGCTCAACCCTAATTTGAAATTAATCATATTTGTGTAATAAAGGGAACATGTTCTGACAAAATAAGGTGTTAATGTCTTATGTGTAACATTTTACAATCTTGGTTAAACCAGACATTCCTCCTCACTTGGGAGGAACAGAAATGTATAGGAGCCTAGCATAATGTATTCTTACCCTAACACCCTGGGAAAAAAAAAAAAAAAAAAAAAAACAACAAAATCCTGACTAGATAGACTTTGGGTCAATCTTGTAATCAACCCATAGCTTAAGAAATCTTACCTGTTCTGCAAGGTGAATACTCAACAATGGTGTTCCCCCTTTTTAGGTAACAGGTCCCCACGGGTTCTCTTTCTGCTGTCCCGAATGTTCTCCATTGGTAGAGAGGAGCACAGGCCTGAGGAAATAATATAATAACACATCTGACAGGTATACATTTTCTTTACTGATTCTTCAATATTATTATGTGCTAAAGTAAAAGCAGTACGAAATAGGGCAAAGCCTGCTTGGTCTTTATTTACAGACCAAATAAGTCTTGTCCACCCATCCCCCTTAAAAATCTTGTTTGCCCTTACAAAGTTGTCTGGAAATAAAAGGAGACCGAAATGCATCATCGAAAGCTTCAAAAAGAGGACGGCAGGGAGTGGACTTACCAAAATCTGATCACCCTTAGATCTCACGGTGGCTCCAAACCACTGGTTAGACTTGAACTCCATCTGCTCACCGTTTAGATTGTATCGGTCATCTACAAAATCAAACAGGAAGTTAAATGAACTCTCAAAACTTAAAAGTTCATTACAAATCGAGAAACTGCAGTTTCTGTGAACAAATATCAAGACGTGTCCATGGCAGTTTCTAACTGGAATGTCATATCTGATATAATAGTTTGTAAAAATGAAGTAAAACAGATATGTGAACAAGATCTTTGCTATTAACATGGCAGGAGATTAAAGTAATGTTGCTGCAAAAGTGATACATTTACTGGATGAAAGAATACAAAAACCTGTCTTATACAGCAGAAACGTATAACCACATTCCCTCAATATAACAGTCGTATTATGCCAGAGCTCAGTGTCATGGAGGGTGCAGGTTATAGATGCAGATTTGGTAAAATAATGAGATTTTTAAAAAAGTATAAAGGGATTATTTTTTTCTTGCACAATACCCACAGTTGAACTACACCCAGAGTATCACAGAATACAGTCTGGAATGCATGAAGTCACATGACCCCATTATGGCAGGACACAGTGATCAAATACTCATTAGATTTTGTCCAAGGACTGAAAATGTAAACTTGCAATCTGAAATGGTTCAAGAAATACAGAATGAGCAATTGTAGTAATGACATGCAAACTACCCTCACAGGGGTGCTTCGTGACTTTTAAATACTTTTTGCTTTAACAAAGAGGTGGTCATTTCTGTTCACTACATCTTCGGTCCAGACTCTTTTTCAACCCCCAAAACAAACTTCATTCACAGTACAGGGAATACAAAAGAGCGGTGGAACTGAAAACAAGGATTTTAAACTTCAGATTATTGCACTTTTAAACAACTCAAACTCTCACGTTTAGGTGAAACACTATAATTCACATGCAGTGACAACACTCATAGTGGCCACCAACTTCGGATGATCTCAACAAAATGTCAGACTGGTATTAGAAACTACTGTACACTGTTAAGAGTATAGATTACACATCCTGTGCGTATCCCACACACAGTTAAACCATATTATTTTAACAACTTCAACACCATGACGACAAAACCCACCTCATAGTACATCACGTTTCCCATCCTATTCTATGATCAGTTTCTCAGTCCAGCATTTCAGGCTTCATTCTAAGGCAGTGCTTGTACTGTGGAATGTGCAATAAAAGTCAGGGGGGAGGGTCAGGTGACATTTGTATCCAATTGCTTGTCACGTAGTGATTGCAAGCTACCTGTGGGCGTTTAGAAGACTGAGATATATCGCGGGAATTCATTCAACTTTTACAAGTATGTGTACATATATATTTTTATTAGTTTTACTTGTTTAGTTGTAGTTTATATAGTTTTTAGCAAGGATTTCAGAGTGATGCTAACTTATCACTCAGCGATGATGATGAAGAGGATGTTGAGCCTGTGGGGCACCGGGTGGGGGGGGTGGTTAGGGTAGGTTATAGCAGAAAAGCTAGGGGGTATATATGTTTTTATCGTGGAAAACTAAAAATGTTTTCGAAGGCACTTGATTTTTGTGATTAAATTGATAGAGACTAGGCGCCTAACCCACAGAGCACAGGGGAAGCAATACCGGTATACATTTTGCCCCTTTACTTTTTTGGCAGCCAAATCCATCACAATGCCTGCACAAAGTAGCTGTGTACACACATTTGTGACTATCCCTCCAACACAAGGGAAGCAGAAACCGCAAAAAATGTGCAGGGTCTGCTAGGAAAAAGAAAGAAAGGACACAAGAGAAATGTGCAGTAGTTGCAAAAGCAACCCAGGGTTCTGTTGTATTGAACATTTCAATAAATGCAACAGAGCATGTCGATAACGGCACACATTTTTATGCTGTTTGATTTTTATTTGATAATTACTGTTTACTTAGTATTATTGTAATTAGCAGAGTTTTAGTTTTCATTGTTCAAACAAAAAATAAAATAAAAAAACGTTTTTACCTCTATATTGAACATGGATATGTAGTAACTATAAAGGGTTAAAATTAAACAGAGTTTAGGTCATTTATCGTATTACATCAATTTAGAGGCGCCCTCCAATTACAGATGTCCTCGTATTGACGCCGCAGTCATGTATCAGCTTTATAATAGAGGCCGCCCTCGAATAAACGCCGCTATCAATAAAGAAACACTAAGGTAATTTTTTTCTCCCCCTAATAAAAAAAAAACACACACAGTAAACAAACACGCAACACTGACTATGTACATGTAACACCCCCGAAGACACGGATGACTCCATCTAGCACAGTACATTACAAAGCAATGTACACACACATAGCAAACACATTTTATTTTATGGCACAGTTCTGAAAGAAAATCCAAGATAAACTACATACAGAACAGCAGTCCTTCTGAAGTTCTTAGGTGGTTTTGTTGTTTTGGTTTTGTTCAAATTGTAATTCCCCTACTCAACCCCTTTCAAATAAAAACAATGCACTTACTGTCTATGAGAAGATTTAGTTTTGGTTTCTCTTGCAGAGAAATTACAAACAAGCAAGTTACAGAGGAAAAAAATAACAGAGTAGGATTTATTGAAAAGTAAATGTACTGTATTCAAGCAAAAAACACACAAGAGTATAGTGCTGCAGATGTGAGCCTCTCACAGCGGCGCTTCTAAAATGCTGTAATGTTTTAATACATGATTTAAGGCATTTGTAAAGCGTAGTACTTTTAATAAAGGCTGCCTTCATATAATCGCCGCTCTCGTTTAAGGGCCGCAGTCATTTTGATCAATTTAAAATAAACTCTGCGGCGCCAAATTGAAGTAATATGGTATTTATGTTTTATTCATCATATGTTAACATTTTATAGCAATTACAGGTTTGAAAATATTATTATTTTCAAAATCTGGTACCTGGGAAGGGGTTTCATCTTTACATCTGGAGCTGAAGTGGTTAATCCGAAGTAAAGCAACAACTTTTAAAACATGCATATGTAAGGTGAATAATACATACCAACTCGGAATAGACTACATCCAATGTGTGTGATTACTACTGTGCAGTATGGCCTTTCTGCCATTTATAACTTTCTTATGAAATTCAGTTCTTGATCCTGACGAAAATCTTATTAAATGTTCCTGCTCTGCAGAATGATGTTTTAAATATAGCTATATTAATTTTAATGGACCTGCAGATAAATCTCTTTTTTTTTTGTTGTTGAGTAATGTAGGATTGTATCAGGTCTTTACTTAACTGGGGTTGTAATGTAATTTTCACTCTTCACTTCATTTCACATATAGTTTAAGAGACTAATTTTTATACTTTTGCCTATGTTTTTAAAACACCCAAAGACTTGTTCCACCATTTAATTGCCTGCAGGTCCAGTAGTAGGAGGGTAACATTAGACATGCCAAGACACCACCCATTTAATTGCCTACCTACAGGGCAGCTGCAAAAGCCTTGAGGTCTATCAGTTAGCTTTGCAGTATTATATTTATCAAATGCCTTTATGTTATACCCCAGTATAATTATATATTTTTTAAATCTCTCTCTCTCTCTCTCTCTCTCTCTCTCTCTCTCTCTCTCTCTCTCTCTCTCTCTCTATATATATATAATCTAGACACACACACACACATACAGATATATAGATATATACACACACACACATACTAAAACTCATTATTACCTAAAGGCCTTCTAAGAATAATATAAAAAAAGGAAGTTTTTCCTTTTCCAGCCTGCCTACACATCAACAATATCGCTTCCCGCAGTGTGTGGAATTGAGTTTATATGCATCTTGTTGCTGGCCAAAGGCAACTCACCGCTGTGCAGAAGTGCCGAGTCTCTGCTTCTGGTCTCTGGCTTGATTGAAAATGTTTGTTGGTTGTATTAGAATTTCTCAGCAGGACTGCATAAACCAAAATAAATCCTTTTTTGGAAGTTCTCCTTTCTCTCAAAGTAAAACAACTGTATTGTAACATCTACATTTGAAGTGTCATGTTATTATAATATACTGTACAAAATTAGGGTTTACGACTTTGTGCTTCATAGTATTCTTTTTGTAGCATTATACTGTACTTCAAAACCCTCAATCAAAAAGATTAAAAAAAAAAAAAAAAAAAAAAAAATGAAAGATATAAGATCTCCAACAAATGGCTGGAACAATGAATCTTACTGAATTGTTTTTGTTTCAGGGTTTTTGTTTTTGTTTCAGAGAATGTGTCTCCTTGTCATATTAAACACATTATACTACATAACAGTACTGCAACAGCAAACAAGAAAAGAGAAAATAAAAAGTGAATGTACTAAATCTTGTTTGAGACGAGAGAATATTTCTTTATCGAAGTCCCTTCAAGTCATAAAGTTTGTATTTTAGTACTTTTTATTTGTAATTTAGTAGTACATACTATGGAGCCTCCCTTGCCATTTCCTGGTCACCCACCACAGGATTAAATGGCAAACAGCTCTTTGTAACACACAGCTAAACAAAGGATAGCAAATGCTGGTACCACACAGAGTACAGCCACACTCCTATGAGACAATAAACAGAAGCTATTTGCAGTGGGTGGGTTTTCCCCTTGTAAGCCCTTTTCTATTTATTTAAAAAAATAAAATGATGACTAACTCAATTTTCCACAGTATGGCTGTCAGGTCCCAGAGCTTCAAAGAAAGACACTGTTCTGCATTTTAAAGAATGACCACTTTTGTACGAAATAGTTCTGACAAAATAATCTATAGGGTTTCAAACATCCTGCCTTATGAATGTGGTGATCACCTTATGAAGCAGTTGTTTTTTTTTCTCTTGAAGGGAAAAGATGTTTGGATGTTTATGAGTTTTAAAAGTTACCATGAATATAACAGCCACTGATCTGCTTGGTTTATACAAAACCTTCCCATTTCTGCATCCCCTCACAGAGAGAAGAATTTTGTACAATAAAAAATATGCGTTGGTATCATTTTTACATACAACGGAAACAGTTTTACCCTTTCCATTGAGTGTATGCGATATATTGCTCATGTCTACATTTTCCTTACTGCTATTATCCTAACACAGGACTAGTATAGAAATTATGTGCATGAAACACTGCTGCCTAAGTCAGAGTGTGTCATTAAAAGGAAGCATATTGTGTGGTTCTGGTAAATCAGTGGGTGTGTGATACTGGGATACAGTTTGTGCTAAACAAGGTTGAGTCACTTAAAATGATGCTGGAACCCCCCCCCCCCCCCCCCCCCCCCCCCTTTAAACATAATCCTAATGGTTTTGAATCATAATTCACAGTTTATTTAAAAAAAAAAAAAAAAAAAAAAAAACACAATTAGGACTATATTTTAAAAATATACTGCAGTGATGGACGACACGACATTATGTATGGATGCAGCACAGGTAAAGTAATGTGTTTCTTCTAAACACTACAGGGTGTTCAGTAACAGTAGTAACATTTACAGTGAACCTTTTTAGGTTTCTAAATGAACTGCAGTGTCCTATTAACCATAGCAGAAGTCGTATCGTTTGTGGCTTCAAGAGCATTTTCATTCTATCAAATACCTATATGTAAATGTGTTAATGCAGTTGAACATTATTATAGTTTATGCAAATGGATCATATTTAGAATTGAGCTATGCTTCGTACAGTGTGAGCTGAACAACTACAAGCACTGGAGAAGAAGCTAGAACGAACAGTAATACATACATGACTCCACCTATTAAGATCAATGCCTTCATCAATTTTAATAAGTTTTACTTAAATTTGTAACCTGAAAAATAAAATAAAAAATAGTATGTGTGTATATATATATATATATATATATATATATATATATATATATATATATATATATATATATATATATATATATAGAGAGAGAGAGAGAGAGAGAGAGAGAGAGAGAGAGAGAGAGAGAGAGAGAGAATTATGTTTCACTCTTATCAGTTCAAAGCTATTTGTGAATACCAATGTAAAGCAGGCCATCTTAAAACCTGTGAATACATCTTGGTTGTATGCTCTAATAAACAACTGCTTTTCTGTCATATAGACACGGGAACAACAAAAGTGTTGAATTAGAGGGAGTTCAGTTTTGATCATTTTTCCCTAGCCTTTTCAGAATGCCGCTGGGGTTGTTAGAAATCATACTTGTACATTTAATTGCAGTTTTAAAATACATAGGGAGCTGCTTGTGAAATATGGGAGGTGTACCATGTCAACAAACAACAAGACCTTTGAGGGTAAAATTAATGCATCACCTTGTAATATGTGCATAATGATAGGTCTAGGGTTAACAAGCTGGTATCTGTCCCTGGAAACAAAGGCACTCAACAACCTACATCCTGGCAAGCAGATGATACAGCTGTATTGAGGTCTGTTGCGTGAAGGACACAGTATAGTTTCAACTCATTCCAAAGCCTATTTTACATTTTCTGGTTCTAGTTTCATTTGGAAATGGCAGGTATGGTATTTGGACTCTAACTGCATCATGCAAGGTAATTTGTTAAATTATGCAACCAGTCCAACCCAAAAAAACTAATTGTTCCATCAGACCTCTTACTGCATCTTACTGTAATTGAACAATGTTGCAACAAGACATGTGCAAGAAACACTCAGCTGCTGCATTCCAGCATGAGTTCAGGCTTGAACAATGCCTTGCAAGCACAGTCTCGTTGCTTCATATAACATTTAACACGCCTATTGAAAACATTTAGAGCAGAGACGATTTAAAAGCCACCACTGCATACAGCACCCAAGGCAGTGAAATTCAACTAATACCTTTCATTTTAATACACCCATTGCTCAGAAATTAAGCATGCAACATTTTAAACTATCCATTTTGACAGTTTCTATCAATTTTAACAATAAGAATATATCCTGAAATTGTGCTGTTTTGAAAACTCACTGCCTTGGGTGCTGTATGCAGTGGTGGCTTTTGAATTCACTGCCTTTTAAAGTATACAGTAAGCCTATAGGTGTCTCAGAACTGCTATTTGATCAAACTTAAGCAACGAGTCTCACCTGTACTGTCAAACTGCACTTGCTGACAGGTACTGCTTGATTGCCACGGACAACTGTACACTGCTCCCCTCTCCACAACTTTTGAAAGTGTGGTATTGGCCTTAGGAGCACCAATTAAAACGTTTAACCTAAAAATAAACAAAACACAAAAAGACATATTGAGGTGAATGTTAGTTCTTCTCTTCAACAGCTACTTAAAATGCAATACATATGCCATACCCCCATTGAGTGTTACATTTACTGCATATTCATAACAATCTGAAAAAACAGATGTTAAATCTATCTATGTTATATGTTCAGCTAAACTCGATAGACCTCCATGTACTCATGTTTATGTAGAAATCTGATGTATCATTAAGAACATTTAAAATACTATAATTAGCATCTGTATTGACGTGAAGGTGTATGGAGGAACATGGACATCAACACAGCCAACTGAAGCACTGTATATGGAAGCAAAGAAGTGTGTGTTTTGCATTTGTGATCCAAGGACTAGTAGATGTTAAGTCATCTAAGGGTTTTCTTTTTTTTTTTTTCCTCCTTTACATTTCCAGAAAACTTGACAACTACAGGACCAGTTCAACTTAAACTTGCAGAACAACGAATGTGATACCGATAATCGCACTGTTTTGGTAACGCCATACCATATAACGTTTCATATGAAAACAGACAGTAAGTCACTAGCTGATAACGTTTCAGAATGAATGGTAAACAGAGGCAAGCCGAGACAGTTTATTACCCAGTTTTAAGTTTCAGATTTTATTCTTCTTGCTTTTGCATACTTATACACTTTATAACAGTGTAATGTTTACTTTCCTAAAGGCGCTTTAAAAGATGCCCGGAGGACGAACAGTGAAACAGTGCATCAGATTGGTTCCTATCAGTGCCATATTGCGCCTGAGTTAAACACTTAATCCAAATTAAATAACCATTGTGAGGTCCAGGGCTAAAAATCATGTCTCAAGTAAATAATGTATATAGTGGTGCTATACTGTATGGTACAATATTGACTCAAATACATCTATCCAGCAATTCAACAAGGAGGACTGACACAGAGCATTTTCAGCCACATTTGAGAGGCATTTTCACCTTTTACATGATGCAAATGCTAAATTTAGTTCACTATAGAACACGAACAGCAGGAACTGTTAAGTCTAAACAATACAGTGTGTACTCATGAAAGCAAACTGCCCCTAAATGTAAAATAGTGTCTGGAAATGGAAACTTTTGAGAATGGATCTGTGCCACACATATAAATAAAATATGTACGAGTATTGTATAGTTCTGTTTTTGTAAAAAAAAAAAAAAAAAAAGTTTGGCTTCATGGGAAACCTCCTGTTATGCTGTGTGTACTGTAAGTTTCTTAAGAAAAAGGCTACAGAATTTGCTGCTAACAAAAACAGTAGCAGTTGTTCTAACTAATTGTTATTTCAAGTATCGGTACACTTAGAACAGTAGTCGTTCTTGTGAATCCCCTGCTTAGTGTTTTTCCTTTCTTTCTTCCGAGAAACCCTATTCTTGCCTACTGTTCTATCTGATGTTTAGTGTTGCATAAAACATTAAAGCAATACCCAATCCATGAATGCATTTCATACAAGCTCAAAGTCTGTCAAAGGCTAGTATCAAATCCCTTTACACTATACTATTTGTATTACGTTTTAAAAATAATAATAATAACCTGATAACTAATTTTACCTCGCTCAAACTGCACCGCAAACAATAACCAAAACATTGTAATCCCGAACGTCCTCGTACTGTAGCATGCTGTTACACTGAGTAAATGTAACAGTTGCCATATTTATCCACATTGATGATGGACTGCAACTTTATAACTTAACTAAGGTTATCAACGTATTGCACATAATTAAAACATCGACACTACCAAAAATTATCTTTCAACTTACTGTTTCTCGTCAGGTTTGAAGAAATCCACCGAGAAGCCAAAATAACTTCCATCGGGTCCCAAAAAAACAGAAGGACTATTCGTATCCAAATTGAAAGAAGCACAGCGAGAAATAAACAACAAAACCAGAGACAACGATAAACGGGATTCGCGACAAAGTCGCTCCATGTTTTAGTTTTTTAATTGTTTTATATTCTTTCTTCTGTATTAAAAAAAAAAAAAAAAAAAATTATAATAAAGCTCAAATCAGTACAGCCAGAAACAGAATGTATGATCTCCTCTTTGACTGTAGTCCCTTCGTTACAGTGAGCATTTAATGAGCCACAATTTCACACTCTCAGCCTACAGATTAATACTTTCTACCAGTGCCAGACAGATAAACCACAACATCCATTTTAAATTTAATAATTTACATATTCGTCTGCTGAAGAGGTCTCGCTTGTGTCGACTTATTTTTGCAATGTTTTTTCCCTCTCCAGTTACAAACGCCTGTCATGACAAACCCACAGAGCTGTGGACTTATTAGTTAAGTACAGGAAGTGAACGACACCAGAAACCTCAAGTAACGATGACTTCCGCAATCCTCATTTTATTAACGGATGAAATACTTTTATGGGGGAGTATGTAACCTGAATCCTACACGTTGACTTTTTGTACAATATTAAATGCATTCAATTGCAATACATTTATTTCTTTCTAATATCACAACAACATTCGCGTATATATATATATATATATATATATAATATATATATATAATAATATATATATATATATATATATATATATATAAATATCGCGAGCGCCGAGCAGCTGTCAGAATTTAAAGTAGAATTGATTTGGATGCTGCATCAATAACGTAGAAGACACCTAGAAAATAAAATTTGCAATTGATTTTACAAATGTCCAAAATAAAAAGTTGTGGTAACATATACGTTACTGTAGAAACCACAACAAGTATGCATACCAGTAATTCATTTCAAAATACATTTCCCAATTAAGGTGGGGCCTGTTTGCTTCCATGCTCAGTTAAATTCATGTGCCCCTCCATGTAGACATAGACTTAAACGAACAAAACAGGCAGAATGAACCACTATGTAATAGAAATCCCCGTAATCACCAGGACTGGTGTTTGTCTGGCTGTTATGGTTCTCCAGCTGCTTAAGCTGGTCACTAAGCACCAGAACTTGCTGAAATTTCCAGTGAAACGACTGTGCTAAATAGGTTGACTCAAATTTGCAGAATTATAATAAAATAAAATATAAATAATAAAGTAAAAAAAAACTAAACTAAAAAAAAAACTAGGTGCCACCCCTTAGTAACTTGACATTGAGCTGAATGCTTCAGGAACATAACATTTGCAATATAGGTATTTCATCCTATGTAAACATACACTGACCCCTGTTGGTGTGTTTCTCCACCTATTTTTATATCATGCCAAACTCATGGTCGCTGAATTTTGCTGTACTGAAGAGACGGATTTAGGGGCAGCAAAATTAGTTATACAACTCACCAAGCAGACAAAACCAGTGATTGTGGACTGACTGTCACTTGAAACTGCATTTCTGGATTCAACTATGAGGCAAGGGTTATAAATGTTTGCTGTGGTATACTATGGTAAAAGAAAGGAGACTGCGAAGCCATTTCCAGCTGCAGTAGAATGCTCACTTTACATTTTGTATCTACACAGGTACTAATAAAATGCAACTCCCATAAAATGTTCATAATTAAAATACAGATGCAGAAAGAGCAGATTGTAAACTCTCATTACAATTTGAGTCAGACTGACATGTGTTATGCATTGTTTTGTTTTTTTTACTGTATATCATGTATCATTTTTCTGTATTTGAAGTATTATGGATTTTCTTTTTTTAACTGCATCTTGTAAAACGCTTTGTGATGGTGGTCCACTATGAAAGGTGCTATATAAAATAAATATTGATTGATTGGTTGATTGATTGACCCCTCCATACTGCTGCTCCATGAGTGTAACTTCTCAAGGGAACTGAGTGTTTGCAGACTACCTTAATGGCTCAATTGGGCATTCTGGAAATCTGCTCTGAAGAGAATGTAACAGTTTACTGCAACTGTCTATTTACTCAGCTTGTAGGCTCACTGAAGTAAAGCCCCAGTTAAATGTATCTTTATTGTCAGTTTGTTCACATATTGTTGGGAATGTATAAACTGAAAAATACTCTATTTTTCCTTTCAGTGACAGATCCATTTAAGACTTTTGTTAAACGCCTAGAGGTTAATTTCTGTTGAGTCTAGAATGTGATGAGTTGTGGTGATTTTCTATTCAATCTGACTGTACCAGTTTGATTTCAGATACAACGTGTATGAACTGGGAGGAAAAACTAAACAAACAAAAAAAAGACTTCATGCGAGTAAGAAACAATACACATTTTTTTTATTATAAATGGAGTAAACCTAGAACAACAATATTACAAGTTAATTGGCAATTATGCACAACAATTAAAAACAAACAAAAAAACAAAAACAAACAAACAAACCATGCAATTCCCACTGGCTTTCACTGTTATAAATACAGAGCATTAAGAGCAGGGCACTGGTTTTGTTATGGGGGTGGTGATGGTATTTACTGTTCTTATTTTCTTTGTACAAGTGTGTGGTGCTGTCATGTGGTTACAGTTGTAGATTTATATACAATGTGACTCATTGGGCAAGTCTTCATTTCACCTCTAGACTTAGCCCTTATACTGAGAAAAAAACAGGATCTCACCATGAACAAGATGTAACAACTCTGGCTGCCATATCTTACACAAAAGGAATTAAAGTGGTTAAATCTAATAGGTATGTCAAAATAATGAACTAGCGGGAAAAGTAAATGTAAGGCTCAGTACGTTGATTACAGGCATAATTATGGAAACAGGAAAAGCTCAGGTCTATGGCATCGGGGATGGTTGTTTGATGCCATTTTTCCAGGGAAATTAATTCCTAATTGCTTTAATTATTGTAGTATTTGTTTCCATACTATTAGCTACACAATATATTTAAGTCCTTGTTGCAAGTTTTGACCTGTTTGTTTTTGCTTTGGCAACAAGGTGCTTCATAATAATGAGGCATAATTATATAGTACATTCTACAGTTACAGTTGTACATGTTTAATTTATTTTGCAGAATTACTTCCAGATTTATATATATATATATATATATATATATATATATATATATATATATATATATATATATATATATATATATATATATATATGTGTGTGTGTGTATGTGTGTTTTTGAAAACGTAAGTTAATGAAAACATAGGCCTACACACATACCCATGCACATAGCTACAGGGCAATAAGTACGTTCAGTAATTGAATAGCACATAGAACTTTAAAACATATGAGGTAATTAAATAAGACATTGGTAAATTCCTACTGACACATTGTTCGACTAAATATCTTTTTCAATGTTTTTAAAGGCAAATGGCAATACTGTAAATTGTTATTTTCTGAGTGATGGTAAAAATTCACCAGTGTAGATCGGCATTCCTTCTATATCAAACAACAGGAAACACACTTCATTCTTACTCACCACACCCCAGATACATAGCCACTGAATCGCTTTAGATTACAAAACCTAGTACCTAGGAGCATTTCTGCGATAATACACACAGGCTTGATTGTGTCTGTTACATCCCCCTTGCTCAGCAGTTAATGGACAAGCAGGAACAAACAGGAACCACTGCCCAGGTCTTTATACAGTGATTTATCTTGTATCATTAACATCTGGCCAAAAGCCATGAAGTCATTCTGTTATGAGCTTTTGGAAAATAAATAATGAAAAATGGTTGAATCATTTTCCTGGTGTTTCAAGCAGCTCCTTACATACCTCACCTTCCCTGACAGCTACGAAAGGCTAAGCAGAGAGACAGGGATACTTTGCTCATATTTGGCAAAGTCCAGGCTCTCAGCTTTATGTGCTGCAATGAACCTTGTCCTAAAGAATGTGAGATTTAAATCCCAGAGGTTTACTGTGTGCAGCAAACACATAAGTTTATCAAAGAAAAGAAGCACAGGCTGGTATGCATGTTCCTTTGACTGGCCTTGAAATAAAAAAAACTATGCAGTTTGTAAAAAGAAAATAAGTTAAACTAGAATGGTGCTTGTCAACACAATAATGCAAGTTCTTACCTTCTAGGGGGTGTGAAACATATTTTTAGTAACCCTAATCCCACACAGACTACCCCGTTAAGAAAGCTTATTTTTAAAACTGCAAAGGTTTGGCAAGCTTTTACATTTAAAACCATGTTTTAATTGCACACACATTTAACTTTTTGCTCTACATTTTTCAGCCGGTAGTTTCTGAAAAATAACAAATTCAAACTTACACCTAAAGCTTCTGGTACTTTCCACACTAGCCACCATTTCTGAAAATAAGTTGTTACCCAGTGATAGCTATGTAGACTATGCATTTCCCTTCAGCCAAAAACCAAGGGGGTGATTGGTCTTGCGACATCACCAGCTAAAATTAGTCTAGTAGTGTGCTTCTGAAGAAATATCCTGGAGTATATTTTTAGTGGAGGTGTTAAGACAGGATCCGTTCAAGATGTTTAACTTAACTGCTAGCTTGCTGAAATTAATTATTATTCTAGGCAAAATGTTGAACAAGCCTATCATTCATATATAACCAAGCTAATGCATTATATTTATTTTTACTTAGTGCAATATGAACATTTCTGCTTAAAGTCATTCTAGCTATTTTGTAGCATGATTTTTTTATTAAACATTTAGTGAGTTGGCTAGTTCTCAAAAACATTGTTACCGCTAAGCAGTGGGGTTGTGATGACATCAAGCAGGATGGGTTGACATTTGAAAAAGGCCTTAATACCTGTAGTCAAATTATCAATTTATCCTCAGTCTTCAATCTCATCCCAAGCGCTTGTGTTGCCAGGCCCAGCTTTTGCAGCTTGAATTCAGAATTGAGACTCTGCCTGAAAAGCCCTCACCTACTTGACATCACCTACATGCTCTGAATTAATTATACATCACAGAAGAGGGTAGCAAATATTCATTGCCCGAAAAATAGATGTCTTAGAACTTAGAAGTACAATATGCATGTACTAGGTGGTTTAGATAGATTTGTACGCCTGAATAACACAACACTGTTTCATGAAAGTTTCTCGTATAAGAATTGAAAAACAATTTTCGTTTTAAAACATAATCTCTGTAGGAACTACTTTTCTTTCAACTCTTCTTTTTTTGCAAAGCTTAATTAAATAAACTAGGATGAATCGATTAGGGTTAAAGCATGAAATTAGAATGCAAAACTTATCTATGTAAAATACATATTTACTCTGCTCTTTTTATGTGCTGAGATAATTAAGATATAAAACTGTACATGACCTAGTTAGGGAAACTAACATGAAAACATACATGTGTAAAAACATACTATTAAGGGTAAGAATTACTTTTTTTTAAGTAATATAGTTTTTAAACTATAACCTTACTGTATTATATTTGTTTACATGAATGAGGAGCCCAGTTGGTATAACTGTGCAGTGGAATAACATTAGCCTGTCAGTGTTTGTTTTTACATCTCAACAGTCTAGCGATGTGCTTGTCACTTTAGTCAGTTGCCTCACAACAGATTCATTTTTATGTCACTGAATAATGAGAACAGAATGAACTGTATTAATATTATTATTTTTAATGGCCACAGACAGAAAACACTGGTTCCTGGAGGCTCTCTTATTATCCCAAGAATAAGTATGACACAAATAGTAGCAGCCAAGCTTTTTCACCCTGTTCTGTCAATGTGCCTGTAGGTCGGTGTAGGTATGCTTCAATCACAGTGCCATCCTAAAGCAATATGTTTGTACCAACTGTCATAGTGGTTTTGTGACACAGACATCCACCAATAGAAATGACAGTACCTGGATACACTTGAATTGATCCGGTAAATTAAACTGGCTGCAATCCAGCTCTTACAAAAACTGTAAAACATGTAATAGAATAATGAACACCTGGCAACTTTACCGCTTACATTTTAACCAAATAGCTGTTTTACTGTTTCCTAAAATTTGAATGTATAGATTGAATGTACTTCACTATATAAGTTACCCATTAAAATAATTTAATTTTCAGAGTAGAGACCACACCAAACCACTGGGAAAGAAAAATGTGAACCAAAACTAATTTTAACGTCACTGCACCCTCATGTCATTGGTCCAATATGAATACTGATGAAGTGATTGCAGCTGCGTGATCGGCACACCCAGACATCTTACACTACACCCTTCCGTGCTGTTTTTGCCTGAATACCTCATTGTTGGCTTTGAGAGCTCACCCTCTGTTATTACAGGAAACTGAACAGAAGTACAATGCGGGCTGTTGTCTCTATGTATGACATTTACACTGGAGACTGGGAAGAGACCAAGCGAAATGCATTCTCTTTGGTCAGGTTCCAAACACAGGAGGGGTGAGGTCAGTAGAGTAAAATTGTGAATTACTGTAAACCTGCAAAGTTTTATAAAACGAATCCATTTACATTTTTTGTTAGCTTTTGAACAAATAAACCCGATTTATCAAGCAATCATGTGCACTGTTAAACATGCAAACATAACTGCTGTTTGAAATTCCAGTTCGAATTGTTGAGTGGCGTACCAAAATATTTTTTTAGTAAAAACAATTATTTTCACGTTAGGGCTAAGAAAAAGTGGTATGTCAGAACTCTAGAGAGGGTAAATTCTGCCAGTGTACAAACAATCCTACTTTTAAAGAATTAATTGGATCAGGATATGGTGGGATTAGCATTCATGTCAGAATCTGAAAACCTATGGTAATTTAAACTAATTGGAACGCTTTTGGTCTGGGAACAATTGCTCTTTTGTATCTGCTGCTGATAAGTATTGCATGTGGTCACTGGGATTTACAAACCATTTGACGGAGTGAGCAACTGAAAATAAGCAGCAAGGACCATGTTTACATGAACAGACTGTATGCAGATTGAATGGAATAATGTTTATTATGTATTTTTGTTCTGGGAGGTATGTATATGTTATAATGGTGGATACCAATATAATACTGGGTCACTTATTCTAAAGGGATACATTATATCCCCTACATTTGCATAATATTTAATTTAATACCTGTTAAGATGTCGTTCTTCATGGTTGTTTCTGCTTTGAATACTGTACCCTTTTCATGGAACTTGTAACAGTCTTTAAGAAAACATTATTTAAATATCTCAAAAGTTCAAGTTTTGAGAAAAGGGACTAATTTTTTTTTTTTTTTTTAAACTGCCTGTGCTTGCTTATGTGCTTTTAAATTACAGAGTGACGAAATAATTGGAAGCTAATACTATCAGTAAACGACAAGACATTCCAAGCTTTTATCTTAGTCTGGCACCCAAGTGGTGTGCCTTCAATAGACTAGGGGGGAGGGGATTTTTAATCTGGCTTTTTTAACTGGGGTCTTTCCAGACGTTAAAATTAGATGTTTTGTTGATGAGGAAAATAGTTACAAGAAACACATGTTTACAATTATTTATTTCAGCTTTTTTTTCTGCAAAACTCCAAAAATGCTAATTCCACAGTATTCATATCCTTTGATGCTATGATAGTATTGTCTACAAGGTTCTAGAAATTTCAATATGATAATGCAGAACCTAATTCTTGAAAATGTTGGATTGTAGGTGAACATTCTTAAGAGTATAAAAGGGCTAGGCTGTCATTACCAGTAAGTCAATATGGGGCAAAAGTACAAAGCTATCTGAATACATTAGGCAGAAAATAATTTGTTGTCAAAGCTGGAGAAAGATAGAAGATTTCCAAATGTTTGATTATCCCAAGTTCAACTGTTGTTTCTATTATCAAGAAGTACACGACTCATGGTACTGTCACAACTCTCCCTCGGTTTGGAAGAAAGGTTCTCTCTATCAACAAGAACAAGTAGAAGAATTGTGAGGAAGGTTAATAACAAATGGAGATTGACTGCCAAAGATATTCAAAGTGAATTTTCTGCAAGTGGGACTGGGGTTTCCATTTCAACCATAGGTTGAGTATTGCATGATGAAGGTCTCAATGGTCACAGGCCAAGAAAACAGCCACACTTAGGAAAACGCCACAAGGACAATTACTTAAAGTTTGCGAAATGGCATTTGAATGATGGCTATGCGTTCTGGTCAAATACTTTGTGGAGTGATGAAACAAAAATCAAACTATTTGATTACTCTGGTAGTCGTTATGTTTGGAGAAAGTCTGGTGAGGCGTACAAAGAAATGAACACCATACCTACTGTCAAGCATAGAGGTGGTAATATCCTTCTATGGGGCTGTTTTTCCTCTAATGGCACAGGAAATTTTGTTCCAATACATGGTAAAATGGATTCTACAGCACACCAAAAGATATTGGCCAATCTGAAACCCTCCGCTGTGAAACTTGGTTTAAAGCGCAACTGGATGTTCCAACACAACAACAATCCAAAGCACACATCAAAATCTACTTCAGAACGGTTAAAGACTAAAATCAAGGCTCTGGAATGGCCTAGTCAAAGTCCCGATCTAAATCCGATTGAGAATCTTTGGTATGACTTGTAGAAGACTGCATAAGAGAAGTCCTCGGAATTTGAATGAACTGGAACAATTTTGTGTTGAAGAATGGTCAAAAATCACTAAAGGATCATGCGAAAAGCTCATTGGGAAATTAATCAATCATTCAAAAGAGGTTATTATTGCTAAAAGTGCCATGTGTACATGGGAAATGTGTAGATTATTGTATATTTTTTGGGTTAATGGTTGTAAATAGATCGATTTAATTGTTTAACTTCTGTGGCGTTCCTGCATGGAGCAGCAGTTGAAAGCAATCAGCTGTTCCAGCAGGCAGGTGGGCGTGTCTCAGCAGAGCGTCAGTATAAAAAACATGGCTATCACTATGATTGAGGCTGCTGCAAGGCCATCCATTTTCACAGCACCTTTGATTTATAATTTGTTGTATTATTTTATTTTTGGTGTCTACAGTCTTGTAGTGTCCTCTGTGTGCTACCATTGCTGGTAGCATCACGTGACATTGTTGTTTGTTTATGTGTTAATAAATACTGTACACTGTACTGGCATGTTTCACTGCACTTCTGTGTCTCTGTGCCTCCATTCCGGCTCTCACGTGCCTGTCTGCCTGCTTCAGTGTGGGAACACCACATTAAAATGCCACAGGGTGTGAATATTTTTGAATGAGCTCTTTCAGTTTTGCAAAAAAAAACAAATAAATAAAAAAATAAAAAAAAATTAATTGCTTCAATAAAGAATTGTAGACCTGTTTTTTGTAACCTTCTACAAAAGCAAAACTTTTGCTACAAACGATTTTTCCTATAATTACTTGTTTGAGAAATTTCTAGAATATAAAATTTACATTGGGATATGTACACTTTTGACTACAACTGTATATTCATATATAGGGGTAGGCAGCAGCAGGGCTGGTAGGTGATGTAATCATATAGAGACACAAAAGCCTGACACATTCTCCTTGCAATGGTGCTGACTCTTTTGGATTTCCTTGCCCTGTGCAACGCGCCTTCCAGTGTTAACCGAGATCGCTAGCACGCACACACACACACACACATATATTTCCTGCAGCCAGAATCATCATTATATGACTTGTACTTTCACTTGCATTTTCCCTGTAATCATTTGATTTGTCAGACCTGGAGAATCCTCTTGTTACCAAAACAGAACCTGCATCACACAAATTAAGCTGTTAATGCAGACATTCAGCTTGTTTTCACCATATACATTAAACACATTATTTTTATTATACAGTTAAACCTGTGAACCTACCCAATATTAGAAAAATGTCAAAACAGGGACCCTGTTGTAATGTTTCAACCAATTACTCAAACTAGTGTATAGTATTTACACCAGGCCTAAATAAAACACCACTAACGTCACTAACACACAACCCTGCCGCAAATGCAAATATACAATGAGCGCATAAAAAGGTTGGTGATCATGACACGCATCAACAGTATGTAGAGAATAGAATTAGCCATTAAATATTTAATCACAATTTGATTAATTATCCAGATACTATATATGCAAAAATGCAGATCTGACACTGACAGAATCTCATACTCAATAACTTAATGTTAATACCAAGGTTCCCCGTTATAATTGATTTCATCCCAAACAAGAGGATTTAAAAAAAATAAATAAATAAAAAATCCTCAATAGATTAACCCCACCCACCCTTCAACACTTTTTTCTTCCCAATGGCCTTTGCTTGCCCCCTAGTGTCCATGTGCACAACAGCAGCTAATGAACTGTATACATAACCAACAAAACCTATCAGTCTTGCTATCCTGTTACATAATGCACAATTTGCCACACTAAGGTAAGGAGCATGCCTATTTGTTTCTTGCAACTACATTTAGTGCAAGTAAACCTCACCTCAATAATAGGTTGTAATAATAATAGTCAATAAAAAAACTAAACAAAAAACAGATTAACACTACAAATTACAAACCAACATGCAAAGTTGCAGACAACACAAAAGTAGAAGTGGCGGCAAACACTGTTGTAGCAGCAAAGGTCATTCAAAATGATCTAGACAAGATTCAGAACTGGGCAGACACATGGCAAATGACATTTAAGAGAAAAGTGTGAGGTACTGCTTGCAGGAAATAAAAATGTACATTATAAATATCATATGGGAGATACTGAAATTGGAGAAGGAATCTATGAAAAAGACCTAGGAGTTTTTGTTGACTCAGAAATGTCTTCATCTAGACAATGTGGGGAAGCTATAAAAAAGGCTAACAAGATGCTTGGATACATTGTGAAAAGTGTTGAATTTAAATCAAGGGAAGTAATGTTAAAACTGTACAATGCACTAGTAAGACCTCATCTTGAATATTGTGTGCAGTTCTGGTCAACTCGCTATAAAAAAAGATATTGCTGCTCTAGAAAGAGTGCAAAGAAGAGCGACCAGAATTATTCCGGGCTTAAAAGGCATGTCATATGCAGACAGGCTAAAAGAATTGAATCTGTTCAGTCTTGAACAAAGAAGACTACGTGGTGACCTAATTCAAGAATTCAAAATTCTAAAAGGTATTGACAGTGTCGACCCAAGGGACTTTTTCAGCCTGAAAAAAGAAACAAGGGCCAGGGGTCACAAATGGAGATTAGACAAAGGGGCATTCAGAACAGAAAATAGGAGGCACTTTTTTACACAGAGAATTGTGAGGGTCTGGAATCAACTCCCCAGTAATGTTGTTGAAGCTGACACCCTGGGATCCTTCAAGAAGCTGCTTGATGAGATTCTGGGATCAATAAGCTACTAACAACCAAACGAGCAAGATGGGCCGAATGGCCTCCTCTCCTTTGTAAACTTTATGTTCTTATGTTATCTACCCAGTCCACGAATGTCCATACCAAGTCTCAAAAGAATTGGATGAAAAATAAATAAATGATATATCCAATTCAGCTTTACAATCTAATTAGTGAGATTAACTTTTTACTTTAAAAACAAATCACATTTGTAAGGACAGGTTTGCTTTTATGACACCACACATACTTGTGTTAAGATTGGCCGTTTACCCCCACTGAATCTGCAGCAGCTGCCAACTGATCCTTCTGTATCAATGTGTTAATATATTATTTCAGAGCATTACTTTACAGTACCTTTAAAGAGTAGCGGGGTTCTGAAAAACAGCGTTACACATCCCCACGTGTTGCTACAACTGTTCAAGCATCTAATTTTTCTTTTCATTGTTAACATCCTGAAAATTTTGTCCTGACACTAACTTTGAAGTCTGTTTCAAAGCTCTTTAAAAATGTCTGCTCTAGTGCATGATAGTGCAAGGATTATTGCCCACATTATCAAACAAGTAATACAGCAATAAAGATCCATGAGGTGGTACAGAATAAAAAGGCAGAGCACTTTAATTTTTATTTATTTATTTTTAAATCACTCTTCCTGCAGTGATTTAGAGGACAGATCTCAAACCCCAGTGCACTGGAGCAGTCATGTTGAAAAGAGCTTTTAAACAAACAGTCTTCAAAATGTAGAAAGTTGTCAGAACGTTAATAATGGAAAGAAATCACAGGGTGTACAATGGTATATTTTTCAGAACACTGCTACTTACTCTTTAAAACTGCTAAACAAAGCAAATTACTGACGCTGACTAACCACCAACCATTTAAAATAAGAAATACAGGGCATTTAAGTCCAAGATTTATATGCAGTTATGATGACGCTGTTTTACCCCCTTTTCCACAGATTTCAAGTTTTAAAACAACAATGCTTTAAATCTGATCATTTTTATTTACAACATGCCTTGGCATAAATATGGAAGGGAAATGTAAAACAATTTAATACGGGGGGGGGAGTATGTCAGATTAAAAGAAAAAAGAAAAAAAACTGCCCCAGTTACATCTGCTTTAAAAATGACTTTGTCTATTCAGGATCTGTTATGGAAAATCATTTAAAGCTGAGCAAGTACGGCCTGTATGTTCCCTCTGATTACCAAGTCTTTTTAGGATTCATATGATGTTCATACACATTTCTTTCCAAGCCTGCTATTTTGTACTAAGTATATTCTACTCGTAGACAATCTAAGTAGCTTCATATCTCTCCCTGATACAGGTACACAAATGACTTAATTTTTATAGATCATAAAAGGTCTGAAATACTAATTATTCTTCATAAATAATTATTTGGCTTCCACAATTTGGCATCAATTTCATGTTAGCAAAACTGCACCATTACTATAACATTGCTGGATCTATATTAATTCTACAACACAGCATCCTTAGTTATCATGTTTTTAGTACAGATCTTAGATAATGTACTACTGTATGTTTAACCAATTTTGCTAACACAAAAAAGGCACTTGAAAGTCAAATGTCAAAACAAACAACTTTTGAATTTCTTCCATAAAAGTGGCTTCAGCCTCTAACAATTGCACTCAATGTGGCTAAACAGAATCAAGCATTTTGACAGGTGTTTCTGATAGAGTACGTACCTTGTTCCCAGATTAGTTCATCCAAATGTATTACTCTTCTTAAACAGTGCCTTTTACATGACACATCCTTCACTATGTGAATTAAAACAATCAATTCTTAAACACCTGACCTTTAATGGTATAAGCCATTATTAATTTTTATTAAATACCCACAATTCTTAGCTCTAATGTGCAGTAGGGGCCAAAAAAGACTAGAATCTCAATGTCCTCAGTATCTATCACTCTTGTTTATCCTGTACCTCACAGGAGCAATGGAGTAGAGAACTGCACATTTCAAAACATGAAGCTATTTAATATGAAACATTGTCACTTAGTTCAGGCCTCGTGTTTCCATGAAATACTGCAGGGCACAGTCCTGATATTATTCTTCCAGATCCAGTGTGTTTAGTTCCTCTTCAAGTTCATCTAGGTCCTCCCCCGTGAAAAGATTCTCATCAACAGGAACTGCTTCAATCTCCCCATCTTCCCGAGTCTCCCCTTCACTGTGCTCCCCATTTGCTTCAGCACCTCCTGATGCCCCACTTATCTTATTGGCTGCAATACATTAAATAAATGACTTTTTTATTCACTATTTCTAAAATATGCAAGTTCTAAATATAATTACTCAGGACAAGGTTTAAATTAAAAGTTGACCATTTATTACTTGAAGGAATGGAGTTGGGATCCCTACAAAATGCCGTTTAACCAAGTACTCACCATCCGTTGTGGTAAATCTGTCAGTGCCAGCTACTGTGATGCCAGCATACTCTACTTCCTTTGGAACAAATCGTGCTAGATCAATCTCATTGACATGCACAGAATCTTCATACTGTAAATAAAAAGAACATTTTATCAGCCTGGAACATAACAGCATTTGGGGATTCAATCTGCTGACTTAACACAAGGGAAAAAAACAAAATGCTCCACAGCAATATAATGTTAAAGTGCTCTTTACCCCATCTTCATCATTATCATCCTTGTTTTGGACATATTTAGAATCATCAGCTTCTTCGTCATCATCATCCACCAACTCGGGTCGGAACTGAAATACTTCACGACCACTGACCTGTTGAAACAAAATCATAATTATACTGTCAGTTCAATACTTTAAATTATGAAGCAACTGTATAAAAAGCCATAATCAATTATATATCAAATTACATAAACACCTGCATCCACTGACTGCTGACAAATGGGGTGTATTACTTTAATCCAAAATAATCTCACAGAGCATATTACAATAAGCAACACTTTGGCTAGACACTACTTTTGAAATTTCATAAAATGACCCTATAGCTATGGTTGCATGTTTTCACAACTCAAACCACAAATGTAAACAGCAGACACATGGCTATTTGTGTGGATTAAACTGTTACTGCATTCAAGTATGTTTTTGGGATGTACACAATCAAACACCGTAAGTTTTCGATTTTCTTCTAGACATGTAAAAGGTTTATAAATTAATTTGGTATATTTAACACAAGTTCTTAATACTTGGCCCAAACACCTTACGTACCCCAAATGATCTTCCTGCTGTGAAGTCAGCTCTTCTTTTCTCCATTTCAACCTCAGCTTTACTTATCTTGTCATCCCTCTTTCTTTTCTTCCAGGACAAGAATGTTTCGAGGGTAACTCTGGTAACATTTGGTCCCAAGGCAGACCTCTGCAAGGACACAAACACCAATTAACACCATATGACACTGCAGTTGTTTGAACTTCTGTCTTATGTTGGTAACAAAACACAATGCAAAGAAAATAAAAATAAGCAGCTAACTAACTAGCTACAAGATGAACTCTCCTATATTCCTATTATACACACCCAGTTGGCACATTTTGGCCTCAGTCTAGTATAACTTGAAAAACAATTGAAGATTTTATAATTTACATACTATGTGACGTTTACCTCTTTCTCTATGAGTTCTTCCATTGATATTTCTTCTTCTTCTTTCTCTTCCTTCTTTTTGTCCTTCTTCAGCACAAAGCCAGATGGAAGGGCATGGCGGTACATGCAAACATCACCTCCACCGGGACACACCCAAAACCAGCCATATTTGTTATTTTCAATAGCATCAAGAAAGTATCGGCATACCTGCATGTAAGACAACACATCATTTTAATAAAAACACAAACAGTAAAATCTTCCATTTAAAATATGAAGCCAAAAACATTCCTGCTAATACTAGCAAAGGTTTAAATAACTTTACCAACTGATTTCAGTAAGTGAGACCTGGCATATGTTACAGTGTACATACAGCAAGCGAACCAACTTGTTATTTAGGGAATGGAAAATGGGAAGTCAGATCTATTGAGAATGAAAGCTTCACCGAAAATGGTGTATTTCTTGCAAAAGATATTAGTGAACTAAATACTACTTAGTTCATGTAAGCAACCTGCTTACATTAACAAGTAGAAACTTTCTGCTTCAATATATAGTATAACCTTGGGGATAAATTAATTAGGAATACATACAATTTGAGTTTTTGCTTTCTTTTTGTCTGCCTCTCCATGTTTCTTGTTTACAACTTCTTCCAGCTTCTTTTCATCCCAATTGTCCATTGTATCTAGGTTAAAAAAAAAAAAAAGTTGTAAATCAATGTCTAATAACTCACCCAAATAAAAAAGGGCCTGAAAACACAAATGATCATTTGTATGCAAGCCAAAAATTTCTTATCACACCTCAGAAGCCAGGCTGCCAATCTAGAGATACATCAGGAATAATGCTGAACAAGCTGCGCATAATATGCCCAAGAAATGTGTATTACACAAACAACCCTAGCTTTGTGAGCGTTACTGAGCTTATTAACAGGCTATGAGATAACTAACAGAAATTGTGCAGTCTTCACAAAGCTAAGTGTGTCCAAGCCATTTAAAAACAAATAGACATGCTGGTTTCACACACACGGTTTGCACAAATCTTGCTGGTTAACCTTTTATAGAAAGCTGCTTTATTGCTTTACCTTTCTCAAGATCTTCATCTCTGCCATCAAAATAAACACTGCGCTTTTCACATTTCCTTTCCAGTGACAGGTCATGTGAAAACTTGCACTTGTCTCCCTTAGTGCACTGTCCTTGTTTGAAGAAAGCACACACCACTGACTTGGGGTCGACACCTATAGGAAAGTGGACAAAGCTTAATACATTTAAAAATATAATATTAAATCTTAAAATATTAATTGTGATAGTAACCGGAGATCTAAGAAACTGATGACATTTTAGTCTTGAGTTCACAATATGATACTTAAAGAAATTGTTCATGATCCATGTACTCAGAGCTCCACTTCTCCAAACAGACATTAAAACCCTGTTACCTTTACTGACTTTCTGAGCAGCAACCACTGGTTTGAAGAGTTCATTTAACTCTGACAGTTCCTTTTTCTTATCCGTCTTCTTGTTCTTATCTCCTTCACCCACACCAGCCTGAATTAAAAAAAAAAAAAAAAAAAAAAAAAAGATAACACCACAAGTATGTTAGACACATACATCCCTCCTACAGCTGTTAGTAAGACCTAGTGTTAGCATCATTATAAAACACTGTGTAAGAAATAAGTCAAACAATCAATCATAATTGACACAGTTAATCATCATTCAAAAGGTACTTCATGCAATCTTAGCTCTTGACACTTACAAATAAGAAATCAAACTTCATTGATAAGGCTGTACTTTTTTCATGGTTATCACAATTTCAGATTTCAGAGTTTAATTTGCTTCCAGTAAATGACTGAACACATTGCATAGAATTGCGCTATTTTTAAAAAAAAAATTTAAAAAATGTCTCCAACAAAGTGAGACACTGGCTGCATCGCAGTTCGGAAGAGTTTGTTCTTACCTGGCGGGTTTGCTGAGCAACATTTTTGATAAATTTCTGTTGTTTGGCTCCCTTTTTGTTCTTCAAACCAAAAGTCTTATCCTTTAAAACAAAAAATCAATACAAAAAAGTTGTACATAAAAACAGTATCTAAAAACAAAAAGGTTATTTCATGACATTTAAATATAATTCCAAACTACAAAACTACTAGCCTGATTCGTGAACCAACAGAATATACCAAGTCTTAACAGGTCAATATTCATTGTAAACAAACATTTTTAATTGCTAAAGCCATTAGTTTCTTTAGTTTTTCCCGAGCTTATGGCTGAGACTGATGCACTATAGAGGAACAATTTACATCTAAAAGTTGACCTGCAGCACCTTTTGAACACATACCTTTGTAGAACTTGATGATTCAATATTCGAACTACATTTATTGAACACTGAATTATGTTTTAACCCGTGACCGCTTGCTCAGAGTATTGGCCCCATATAGGCTAATTACTGTAAATTTGAAACTCTCGATTTGGCAAAAATGGCTGAGCGGTGGGCCACTACATAATGTACCGGTACGTTATATGTCAGAATAAAACACCAGTTACATAATGGATAATATACAAAACAATATGCAAAACAATCATGTTAGATCAGATAAACCTGACAATGGCGCTACACGAAGCAAGAGTAAAATGATTTAACATATTGGTACAGTGTGCTTTTACAGAACCTTTTCTGTTCTACAGATGCTAATGGTTCTTGTCATTATATGAATAGAAAAACAATCACTAACGTACATCAGCACCAGGCTAAAACAGTCACTAAATATTGGCGGATGTTATTTTTCTCACTGCAGCGCCAAACTACACAACAGCAGCTTTCAAGATACTGGGTGAAACCCAGGCTGCTGCCGGTCACACTAGGCCCTGAATGCAGCATGGCCCGTAATTTTATGTGTCAGTTTTGCGGGGCCAGATAAACACAGGCACACTCACCTCAATAATTTTCTCCTTCTTCTTTTGATCTGTTTTTTTACTAGCTACTGGCGTTGGTTTCTTTGGAGGCATATCGCGTTTAAGGTCCAATTGCCTAGTTCCTGCGTGTGTGGCAGCAGAAAAATCCACCAAATCGCTTTCAAACCCAGAGACTCCCTGGGAAATCTGATCGCCCGATGGGAATTATGGGTAAAGCACAGCCAAGCGACAATGAGTGGTACAGAAACGGCTAAATGAGGGATGTGGATTGAAAATTGTGTTGTTTCGCTCGTTATCTTGTAACGCAAGGGAGTACTTTTTTGTGGTGTTTTGTGATCATGTTTATCCACCACATGTCGTCTCTTTAAAAAAAAGCGGCGAATGACGTCATAGATACTTTCACATGACATTATTACCATAATGACAAAAATGTGGCTCCTGTCACATCATTTTAAATTTACCTCTATTTAACACTGTTATTAGACACCATAATTCAATTTAATAAGAATGCTAAAATCTGAGTTGTTTCATTTCTGATGTGTAAAGAACATAGCCTACTTTGATCTGGGAGTCTGAGATCTTTCAAGTAAGTTCACCCCACCTATAGTAAAGTATAGTATAGTAAAGTATTGTAGTGTGTAACAGATTGAGCTAAGAGTAAAAACAAAACCAAAAAAATATCTTTCACACTTTCTGGTAATTAAATTTTATTTAAAAGTTTTTTTTTTTTTCTATTTCTTTTTCATTTTAAAGTAAATATTGCAGCAATCTTCTGTACAGCGATGACCAAAAGTTTAGCATCACCTAGAATTTTAGGATTGAGGGCCTGTGACGTGGACATGGGGATGGGGAGATTATTGTTGATTATTGATTGTTACTAACAGCTTATTATTGTGTTTTCTGAAATTTTGAAACTACACCACTTTATTGTCATTTTTTTCTGAATTGGTTTCAACATTATTACACCTGTTTTTTTTTTTCTTTTTTGAGTAATAAAGATACAATTACCTGTTCTGTTAATTTACTGGTAAAACAGTGTTAAAGTAACACTATAAAACAAACAGGTGGGTTTATCAGATTGTTTATACAGGTAGGCACAATTCCTATTGTTACTTATGTACAGTAGCTGCCAGGTCTTTGGGATCAGCGGCAACCAGTACTATGGTGCTTTAATCCAAGAGAAATGGCAGACATTCATCAAATAGGTATGATTAATCCCTTAATGTTATAATATCTCTATTATTGCTATTGCTGTTTTTCAGATAATTGACCTTTTCTACTCCACAGGAGATAGTACTTTTCCATTGAAACGCTAGCTAATGATATGCATTTAATTTCCTCAATCTCCCTAATGAGAACAATTAACTGATTCACATGTATATGTTATTCTGTGATTGAGCTTGCTTTTGACTTGTTAAACAGTCACTTTGCGTCTTTTGGTAATTTGATATAACTCACTAACAGTGCCAATTATTATCCATTGATTTATGAGTCTTTAATTGGGATGGTCACACCAATGCTGATCTTCAGGAGGCAGTGGGTTAATGGGGAGAAAAGTTATTTGGAGGAGTTGCGGGAGGTGTCTATATTGCGTCTTGGGAGGCAAGCTTTCAGCTCTTGCTCTTGTGTTGGAAAGCTGTGCTCTTGTTTATCTTAAGCTATTGTAATGACCATAGTTCTTCTCAATCACTTTTCTTCTTCTCTCTTCTTGCAGACTGTACTTCCTACACTGCATTGAAATCTGTACTAGTTTCCTACCTCCAAGTATCCACTGGGCTTGTGCAAATCAATGACCACTTGCCCAAATAGAAGAACCAATCAAATCTACGGTCTGCTGCTTAAAGAAGCCAGTAGTGATAAGACAGTTAAATGTTTAACCAGCATAGGAGGTTTATTGGTTTGAATACCCACCTCTGATCCGCGTTTGATCCTGATGTAAACAGCATTGTTTTGTGATCCACTGCCATTATGGATTCTGTCCTCTGTCAGTGAGATAAAATGAGATTAAAAGCTCTATAAATGCAGACAAGCTGAGCTCCTTGCCTAGTGATTAAGACTCACACATGCAGTGAGAGTGGTTGCCAGTTTTTGTCTAGCCTCCGCCCCTGTTACACTAACCCGAGACACTTTTGTGAAAATTAGGTCTGTTAGTCTTGGCCTGTCTCCTAGTGTTGGCCATTAATAATTGGGCACCCTAGTAAACAAAATGTATTATATCTGTGTGTCCCAGTAACACTCATATATATATATATATATATATATAGAGTCTGCAGTGAACTACTTCAGTATTTAGATGAAACTTCTCAAAGAACTAGAACAGGTACACCAGAAGAAAGACCTCGGCCTTGTAATAGATTCATTGCTGTCAGCAACCACACAATGTGGGGAAGCAATCAAAAGGATGAACTGAATGTTTGAGTATATAACTAAAAGTGTAGAGTACAAATTCGAGGAGGTTATAATGAGGTTGTATAATGCACTGGTGAGATCGCACTTGGAATACTGTGTTCAGTTCTGGTCTCCACAGCACCAAAGGGACATTGTGGACCTGGAGGGAATTCAAATTAGAACAACCAGACTAATCACTGGACTTAAAGGACTGAGCTACGAAGAACGGCTGAATGAAATTAATTAATTTAGTCTGGAACAAATGAGAATTGGAGGTGGGGTGGTGAGGGCATAATTAAAGTCTTTAAAATCATAAAAGAAGTTGACATAGGTAACCCAAACCATTACTTCAAACACTGTGCAGAGACCATGGACCAGTGGACACAAATGGGGATCTAAGTGGAGATAGTCTTAGGACAGAGGGAAGGAGACACTTCTTCATGCAAAGAGCAGTGAGTGTATGGTATGGGATAATCCCGTTGTCGAGGCAAAAACACTTAGATCCTTTAATACTCAACTTGACAAAGTTCTGCGATCAATCAGCTGTGAGGAACAGGCTTAGGTGGGCCCAATGGCCTCTTCTCCTTCGTTGTCTTATGTTTCAAATAAAGGTATTGTTTTTGTAGGAAGTCTGTGCTTTCTAGGTGTTCATTTCCATTTGAAATGTCTGTGTCAAACTTTTCACTGCATAGTCTTCTTTGTTCAAGACCTAATAGATTAAATTCTTTTAGCCTGTCTGCATATTACATGCCTTTTAAATCCGGAATATTTCTGGTCGCTCTTCTTTGCACTCTTTCTAGAGCAGCAATATCCTTTTTGTAACAAGGTGACCAGAAATGAACACAATATTCTACATGAGGTCTTACTAATGCATTGTAAAGTTTTAACATTACTTCAGTTGATTTAAATTCAACACTTTTCACTATATATTCGAGCACCTTGTTGGCCTTTCTTATAACTTCTCCACATTGTCTGGATGAAGACATTTCGAGTAACATAATATTATTATATTAAAGCATATTCCCATGGGTTGAAACTTTTTTCAAAACTGGACGAATCACTTGTAGAGATCCATATGACACTAGAATTTTGAAACTTAAATTTATATTAATAAACATGACTAATCTCTCTCTCTCTCTCTCTCTCTCTCTCTCTCTCTCTCTCTCTCTCTCTCTCTCTCTCTCTCTCTCTCTCCACATAAATCCACTGCCTTGGCATCTGATCTCCTTTTTATGCCACTGTCCGAGCATTTCAAAATGCAAACAGCATCTTTGTTGCCACAAATCTGCCATGGATACCTCCTGTCACTACGCCCTTATCACAGAGGACTATTAAAAAATAATAAATGAATAAAAATCCCAAACACTGTCACCTGACACGGCAGCAGGTCTTGTGAGAAAGGTTTGTTTTGATGAGCAACTAAATATGGCCAGACTTGGCAAAGAAGGTTTGCTTGACTGTACTGCTGCACTTTCTCAGACAACAAGGACAACAATGAATCAAACACCATGTTGCTCGAAATTGCTTGCTGCAGCTCCACCTAGTGTTCAGAATGAACATCTAAAAAAGGGCCTGTAAATCTTCAAAGCTGCAATTATATAAATCGTGCTTCTTATTTTTAATCAGTTCAATGTTTATAATAATAATAATAATAATAATAATAATAATAATAATAATAATAATAATAATAATAGAGTATATCCCACACCCTGTCGTGCCTTATTGCTTACTTATAGCCACTTCATTCTAAAGAAGAAACTCTTGTATTTTTAATATAGTGTATGTAGCAACAAATATATTCATTTCAGAAAAAGAGATTCTGTTTCTTCTTATTAGTCCTGCAAGGATTGCTGAATATGCACTTGTCTTATTAAATTATTTATAAAAACTATTCTGAATGAAAAAAGATGTATTTTGTGTATAACAGGATAGTCACTGAAGACAGTGCAATAAAAATACTTGCCACATGGTGGCAGTAAAGTCCCTTACAATGTGACCATGAAATGGGGGAACAACATACATCACTTGTAAGATGATTTATTTGGAAACAATATCTATCTATCTATCTATCTATCTATCTATCTATCTATCTATCTATCTATCTATCTATCTGTCTGTCTGTCTGTCTATCTATCTATCTATGTGTTAAACATTTAACCAGTGTCAAATTATCAAATAAAGATGTTAAAGTTAGTGTTTAAAAAGTAGTATTTGTACTTTGGAAGTCTAGTTTTTTATATTTAGTTTTTATCCAATATACACAAATATGCTCTACACATATACACAAAGGTTGTAGTACTTTACATTAAGGTAACAACAATTAGTAGTCCTTCTCATGTTAATAAATGGCTTTCCTGAATAATCAGCAAGCTCTCAAGTTTCAACAAATCTATCTACCAATAAGGATCACAAGACAGATATACAGCATATTTATAGTCTATTATTCTTTTTAAATATAAGGATACACCAGATATAAATAAGAAAACATAAGGAGTACAGTGTTTCATTCATACCTTTTATTTGCATCTGCAGTAATATGTGTTTATTATATTCCTTCCTTACAATAGATTCCATGCAACCCTGTGATCAGACTGGCTGGAGGTGACATCACACCAGGAGGGATATGGACAGAATGGTGAGTTTATTGTAAGATAAATAAGAGGTTTGAACAAAACAGAAACAAACACTGAACTCAAAACAAAACTGCACGTCGGCCAAAACAAACAGTGATTACAAACCCCAAAACAAAACTGCACGTCGGCCAAAACAAACAGTGATTACAAACCCCAAAACAAAACTGCACGTCAGCCAAAACAAACAATGATTACAAACCCCAAAACAAAACTGCACGTCAGCCAAAACAAATAGTGATTACAAACCCCAAAACAAATATCATGCTGGTGCTTCCAGCACAAATAACAATTGTTTATACTCTTTGTTTCTCCTGACTCTCTCCCTTTCTCTCCACCCTGTCTGCATGAAACACTCACTCTTTTCTGCAGTTGTGAACTAATTATGCACTCCTTGTGCCCCCATACAAATACCCACTTTAATCAGCATGTGAAGTGATTGTGCAACCCCTGTGCCTAAATAGAAATATACATTTTAAATCACCTGTGCTACATAACCCTCACTTGGTGCACCACTACACACATACATATAAGCATCCCACATACAACATAAAACACAAAATCTTCACAGGGACGGATTCACCCCCCTTGGACATTTTTGTTGTGTTACAACCTGAAATCTTGATGCATTTAAATGGGATTTTTTTTTCCTTTGATTCCAAATCAATTAAAAATAAAAACCTGAAAAGTCTTCATTAGATAAGTATTCACCCCCTTTGCTGTGACTCTCCTAAATAAGCTCAGATGCAACCATTTGCCTTCAGAATTCACAAAATAAATTAAATGGAGTCCATCTGTGTGCAATAAAAGTGGTTCACATGATTTCAGATTAAATATACCTGTCACTGTAAGGTCCCACAGTTGGGTAGTGCATTCAAAGCAAAGATACTACCATGAAGACCAAGGAGCTTTCAAAACAACTCAGGGATAAAGTTGTGGAAAGGCACAGCAGGTCAGGGCAAGGGTATAAAAAGATTTCAAAGGCACTGAATATCCCTTGGAGCACAGTCAAGTCGATCATTAAGAAGTGGAAGGTATACGGCACCACCCAGAATCTGCTTAGATCAGGCTGTCCTCCCAAACTGAGCAGCTGGGTAAGAAAGGCATTGGTCAGAGAAGCCATCAAAAAAGCCCATGTAAAATCACATGGAATTTGCAAAAAGGCATGTGGGAGACTTTGAAAAGATGTGGCAAAAGATTCTGTGGTCCAATGAAACAAAAATTGAAATATTGAACTAATTGCAAAGCGTTATGTCTGATGCAAACCCAACACATTACTATGGTGGTGGCAGCATCATGCTATGGGGATGCTTTTCATCGGCAGGGACTGGGAAACTGTCAGGTAGAGGGCAAAATGGATGGAGCTAAATACAAGCAAATCCTTGAGGAAAACCTGCTTCAGTCTGCAAAAGACCTAAGACTGGGACAGAGATTCACTTTTCAGCAGGACAATGACCCCAAGCACACAGCCAAAGCGACATTGGAGTGGCTTAAAAATAAGAAAGTGAATGTCATAGAGTGGCCTGGACTTGAATCTGATTGAGTATCTGTGGCAAGACTTGAAGATTGCTGTCCATCAATGATCCCCATCCAACTTGACAGAGCTTGAACAATTTTGCCAAGAATGGGCGAATATTGCATGATCCAAATGTACAAACCTGGTAGAGTCATACCCCAAAAGACTCACCGCTGTAATGGCTGCCAAAGGTGGTTCTACCAAGTATTAACTCGGGTGGGGGGTGAATACTCATCTAACCAAGGCATTTCAGCATTTTTATTTTTCATTAACTGCTATTTCACAATAGCAATTCTCTTGCCTCTTCAAAGTGTTGAGTAGGTTGTGTAAATCAAAGGAAAAAAAATCCCATTTAAATGCATCAAGATTTCAGGTTGTAACACATCAAACTATGAAAACGTCCAAGGGGGGTGAATACTTACTGTAGGCACTGTGTGTGTGTGTGTCTATCTCTCTCTCTCTCTCTCTCTCTCTCTCTCTCTCTCTCTCTCTCTCTCTCTCTCTCTCTCTATATATATATATATATATATATATATATATATATATATATATATAGTCGATATAGATGTATTTGTGTACTATCTAAATACATAAACACATACCTTGTAGAACAGCCAAGTTCTTAATTTGGAAATTTAGAGAACTAATTAGTTTTAATCAACAGATGTAATTTCTTAAACAGATGTAATTCCTTAATTGCAAATTGTAGGTAACAAAAAAAGAGTAGCACATTTTTTCATGACCATAACTTGAAATTAGCCTCTTGAGAGTCTACCATATGTGTTTCTGGTTTCTGTTATTTTTACACCATGGCATTGAGATTTTTTTTTCTTGTTGCTTGTGATTTGTACACTATAACCCAATGCTTTAAAGCAACTCATTTTAATGTATTTACACTGTTATAATTTGTCATGTCAGATTTGTTGAGAAATATATTTCTCTGTAAATTAAATAGCAGGCACACAGTAATATAATTTAGAAGTCATTTGATTTATCAGCATAACCCAAAAGTATTAGGCTTGTCATTCTGATGGATAGCACCTAATCAAAGATAGAACACACAGATGCAGATAGTTATCATTAACATTGGAAATCTTCATAAGTGAATGCACCCTTAGAGAACATTAACTGCTAAGAAATTTTGGTTCAAAGCAAATGGGCTTTCTATGATGACTCCACTTTTTCTTGTCTATGCCCAAGGGCTGTTTGAGCAACAAATTATTGCGGGCTATGAAAGTTGATATTCTAGAAAAATTTATAGGGATATTCAAAGCGATGTAATAAATTACACTGTGGCACAGTAACTTGAAGCTCTTAGCAGTATTGGTACTGACTCTAAAAACCCTGCAGTAAGTCAAGGGCTTTCACCCACAGGTGGTGGTTGGGGTTGTGGTGGAGGCAGTCTCACATTTAATAAAGACATGAAATCAAAACAAAGCTAAAAATAAAAGGTTGCCGCACAAAATGGTAAGCGCTAGTCCCACTACAGGAAACATCCTGCTCCAGGAACCTACTACTCTACGGTAACCCTCTCTATACTGTTGTTGGGATCAACATCCCCTAAACTGACCTACTTCTGTTCTGTTGCTCCCAAAGTCTTGGCCTCCCAGCGACACTGGGCTGTTCCGACAGTCCTGGCTGAGCAAGCGTCTCACAGGCCCCAGTTTTGCAGCATTCCAGGGCATGACCCACCCCTTCCCAGCCAATCTGGACCACCCAATCCACACAGGGCTGAGAGAGCCTAGCGCTTGGCTGGTTGCTTAGCAACGCATCTCCTGCTGCGCATCACAGCTGATTTCTCCAAAGCACACACACTTGCGCAGGAACCAGCAACCCAGCTCCCTGTCACACACTCATATACACCATTAACTTGTACACCAATAACATGTAATTTCTTCCCTGAGCTGCACTGGTGCTTGAAGATTGCATTTATAACCTCCTCTGGCTGCAGGTTCGAAGATTTTTTTAATGGAATATGGGTTCAGCTGGAATAGTCTACTACAGTACTTTAAATTTGCTTTGAAATAAAACTGGAGACATAGTTGTTATTTGTAAATTATAAACCATGAGATAAAGATTGAGTGCCTCAGAGCCTAAGAATTCAAGCTGAAGCCATTCAGGCATTTCAGCAATATTTCATGAAGTTAAGCTTTTGTGATAGAAGCTGTTTGTGCTCAATGTTTAATAGCACTGTGCAATGTACACAACCTTCCCTTCATTATAGGCTGCTTTGCGGCATATGATTTGTGCATTGACATATTTCCATGGAGAATTAGTTTTTAATATTATAAAATAAAGGAGGAAAAGGAATTAGGAGATGTTAAATTCAAGCCATGCCTGACATCATAAATCCTGTTTAGATGAAAAAGTCATCTCACACACACGCTGATCTGATCTGTTCATTCATGGTGGATAATACGAAAAAAATACATAAATCTTGTTGATTTAAGGTTGAATAGTGGCTCTCAGTGAACAGCCAACATTTTCTATTACAGTACAGTTAACCCTGTGATTATGCTTATAGCATGAAATGCATGATCACACCTGTGGCAAAGTGGCTGGTGATTATGAATAGGTGCAGAGGTCATGCAGTGCAAGAATAATCACAGATGATTGTAATCCGGTTTGGAAAGTGTTTTTTATTTTTTAATCCAGGTCTGGTGACCAAGTAATAAACCAAATAAAAAAGCACAACCCGAGGAAGAAGTTCCAGACGTTCTACTGGAAGAAGTGAAACGTGCTATCAAACATCTGAAGACAGGAAAGGCACCCGGAAAAGACGGCATAACGATTGACATCGTGAAAGAAGGAGGTAAAGAACTGACAGCAATACTGTTGTGTATTTTTACAGACTGTATTAAGAAAAAAAAAACGACTGGAACGTATCAGTGATACTTTACATAAGAACTACAGACCTATTAGCTTACTTCCTATAATCTACAAACTTGTTTTTACCAAGATACTCACCAACAGACTTCAAGATAATTGTGACTCTGCACTTTCAGATGAGCAAGCAGGATTCAGGAGTGGATTTAGCACAATGGATCATCTTTAAGTTGTACGGCAAGTGACTCAAACCAGCAACGAGTTCAAACTACCACTTTGTTTGGGATTCATCGACTATGGAAAAAGCTTCTGACTCTGTTTACACAAGATCTGTATTAAGCTCTCTGAAAAAACAAGGAATTGAGAAAATGTAAAGAGACTTGATCAGCATATACAAGAATGCAACATCCACAGTAAGACTCCATAAAAACAGCAACAAAATCAAGATTGAAAAAGGAGTTCTCCAAGGAGATACTATTTCCCCAAAGCTCTTTACGGCCACCGTAAAACACTGGATTAGGAAAATAAGGGGCTGAAGATCAGTGGAGCTTATTTGAATTAGCTGACAACATCCTCATATTTACAACGTGCCCAGAAGAATTACAAATAAGAACTACACAAGGCTAGCAGCAAAGCGGGTTTGAAAATGAACTTGAAGAAGACTCAAGTCATGTTCAATAAATGTACCACTCCACAGACAATTGAAGTCAATGGGATCAAGCTTGAAGAAGTCAATAACTAAGTATACTTAGGGCAGTTAGTTTTGGCAGTAGAGAATCAAATGTGCGAAATCAACAGAAGAGCAAAAATGGGCTGGAGTGCTGTGAACGAGTGTTTTGCAGTGCACAGGTGTTTTGGCGATGCAAGTGCTTCAGACAATGACAGAAGCAAAGTTCAAGATTTAAACAATTATTTTATTTTCTTTTTGGTCTGCTTGACTGTTGATATAATGCTGGGTATTGCCAGAGTATAAACCAAGGGGGTTCAGTCCCGCAATATTAATACAAAACACAGAACACAACACAGACAATAGACACGTCTCCGGACAGTGAGTGCTCTAGGTGCAGGTGCAGTGATGTAACAGTAGTGTTGTAAGTACAGGTGCAGTGATTTAACAGTATTGTTGTAAGTACAGGTGCAGTGCAGTCCAAGTTTTAGTGCTGGATTGAAGCAGCAGCTCCTGGGTTCGTATTAGTCATCTGACAACAGACAAATACAGACAGTTACAAAACAAACAAAACACTTCACTCACAAGTTTTAATAGATTGTTTCCTTTCTCGGTCCTAGCGGTAACCACATCAAAGGAACAGATTACATCGTCACATCCCCAATTATACCCTTAGTCATGCCCCCTGCAATAGCTAGTTCAGTCACGTCTCCTCCAATCTATGACTGACACATCGCATACCGCTTTAGGGCAATTACTTCAGGCCATGTGACTCCGCACCCTTCCTAGCTGGCTGGCTTCCAACTTACCCAGGAATGAACTGCCACACCAACCAGTACGAGGCACTCAGATTGTAGAATAGGATTCACTCGTTCTCTGTCACATGTGCCCCCTGGGGGGTGGAGAGTCAATAAGGGGGGGCAAGACTATGACTAAAGGGGCAGTATTGTAATTTTTTTTTTTTTTTTAAGGATTACAATTTTTTAAATAAATACATAAATGACAGCTAATTAGGCCAAGTTCTTACCTTTCAAATGAGCTGCTGACGATCACTTTAATACTTGTAGAATCAGAGAAATTATGTGGCGAGTGTGTCAATGAAACTGCAGTGCACAGTGGTGACAAGTGTAAAGAGAAACACTAATGTTTTTACAGCCATTTTTTTTCCCCGGATTTAATGTAAATCGTGTAATTTTTTTCCAAGATTCAACAACAAAAAGTCCAGCTTTAGCTAACAAACACATTCTTAAAAGTCAGAGTGTAAGCGTAGCTCTGCAACATACAATGCCAATTCAAACGAGTCAATGGGCATGGGCTTGCATGTTAAAGAGCCATGCACACCGGGCACGAGTTTGCAAATCAAAAATAATTAAAACTACTGCTTTAAATGGAGTAATGCACAATGCAAGCGAAGCGCACAGTGCAAAAGAAGCAAACAAATATTGTATTTTTCTACAAGCTTTCGTGACACAATGGACCAATCAGAAATAAGGTCAAAGGTAGTGGCTGTCAGACTGTGAGTGTCGGATGCCACATGTTAAGAAATAACAGAACAGTTGGAAATTGATGGTATGTCTATCTCTCTTTATTTCACCTTAACTTTAGTCATGCTCTTTTGTGTTTTATTTATTTTATTTCGTCTCCACAAAAGGAGCAAACAGAGACAACCTTTTCTTTTCATGACTAGCTACATCATTTTTTGTACTCTTTTGTATCGCTCCCGGTGTGCATTCTTTATTTTGTGAAAACCCAAGATTTAATTGCTGAACGATAATATTTTTCAGATTTATCTGTCAGGTAAAAGTTACATGTGCTTATTTTCTTTTTTACTGATTTATTTGTTAGAAATGTTAGCTAAATGTTAACTTGCCAAGTGTAAACAAAATGCTTATTTTATTAGACAAAATTATTTATTTGTTAGAAATCCATGTTTAACATGTCAGCTAAATGTTCACTCGTTAAGTGAAAAGAAAAAAAAAAAGATTTATAGACTGATTTTAAATGTTGAATTTGTGATACGTGTATTTATTTAGCTAAATCTGGACTTTTTGTGATTAAGGAAAACATACGCAATTTACATGAAATTGGGGGGAAAGAAAACCACCAAGTTAAGGTCAAACGTTTTATTATGGGGGTGGGCGACACAATGTATGCTAAAAAAGGGGGGTGGCATTTAAAAAGTTTGCACAACACTGGTTTAGACAGTCTACTTGAGTCAGTACTATGCAACCTTTACAAGTAATGTTATTTCACTGATCAATGATTAATGGAATTATATTGCATTTTGAAGAAGCAGTGGGAGCTGCCAGGTTTAACCACTATGTCTGTATAATTGCTAACTGTGCTATAAATTAGCGATTGCCATGACTGAGTGCTTCACTGAGTTATCTACATGTCCCTCTTAATAACCCATTACCTGTAAGAATATCTGTCAGTGCCAGCGTATTTTGCTAATGGGACTGTCAAAGTGTCCTAAAAAGACTCCAACAAGGCCTTTGACTAAGTTTTTATTTTATATTATCCGAAACATATACATCACCAAACTTTTTGGATTGATTGATTGTTGACACGTCTATTAAAACTGTCAAAAAGCAAACTGATGATGCTTAAAATAAGTAAGTTAATGGGTCCATGGATATATGAGGTGATATTGATTTGCAATCTTGTCATTAACTTTTTCTGTTAAATGTAAACTGCTCATTGTGTATGTTTTCAATGGAAACTATAATTGTAGCCATAATGTTCCTCTAAAAATTCCTGTTCTTTGTTTTTTTTTATGATGACCAGGATTTACAACAATCTTCTAACTGGTCTGATTTGATGTTAATTAAGGCAGAGCAATGAAGGATACTGATATGACCTTGCAACCATTGATCTTATGTAGGTTTCACTTAAAACTCGAATTTCTCCCAAAGTTCTGGATGACTGAACATAACTATGAGCACCTTCCTGGGTGATAGAATAATACACATGTAGAATTCAATCAAAATCATAGTGGCACGCTTTGGAATTCACCTTGTCAAATTGCTTATATAGTGTTCTACATGTAAAAGTATCCCTGGGCACTATAAAAAAGGCACGTGTTATAAGCCTAGATTTAAAAATGTACATTTTCTCAACATTCCGGATAGAACACTGTGAGGGAGCTCAAAATGTGAAATGTTTTTGTGTTAGATACATTTTACTGTATTCCAAACAGGTATAAAAATGGTTCTAGGGGCTTTTCATAATTTTTTTCTATTAGGTTTGAACCAATCTTAGACCTCAAGGATGTGTATTTTTTTTTTTTTTTAAGCCTTTTCATCTGATACAAACAGAACACATTTTACATAAAAGAAAATCAATTTAGCCGCCTATGAACACTTTTCTTCTCCTGTCTCTTTTTGTTCTTACCAGCCTTGCCTATGATGACCTTTGGGCTCACAGTCAGATGTTCAAAAACACTGTTCTACTTCTACAGGATACATAAATAAAACTGCTAAGTAAAACTATGTACCTTTATGTAAATGACTGGCAAACAGACTCAAAGATATTAATTGGTGTACATATGCTGCCAATTAGGGAGGAAATCCAATGAACATAAAAATGTGACTGATAGTTCAGATGAATTGTACTGGATGAATGTTTTTTCACCTGACACAGGGATAGCAGCAGTTCACTGCTTAGCAATCCTTCATTGGGTTAAGGTCACAATCTGGTTTCTGCTAGAAGGTGGGTCATGCTGAAAGGGAAAACAGCCCAATTTGTTGCCATTTGTTTCAACTAGTTTAGATAAATTAAATATTAGCACTGGAGAGATAAAATACACAAAGTGACACTGACTTTTCCAAGGCTAAGATATTTTAACAGGCTGTATCACACAGGATTTGTTATAACTTAAACCTTGAAGCCCTCAGTCAATAATGTCCCAGTATTTCATCTGTCGACCACAAATGTTCTCTTACTGTGATCACTACATACTGTACAATCAAAATACAGTGAAATGAGAAACATCAGGTAGAAGATCTGTTTTTGTACATTTTAGGGTGGTGATATTAAAATTCATCACTGTTTCTATTATTAAAACAAACCTCATTATATAACACATATATTCCTAAATACATTTTTATATTGCTGGAACATATGGAGTTTTCCCCAACAGTCCAGCCTTCACCTCTAACTCAAAAGAGCCATATTGTGGCACTCGAAGAACATGTGTATATATATATATATATATATATATATATATATATATATATATATATATATATATATATATATAATCACTATAATTTTGGTTTACAAAGCAAATGCTGGCAATTCCTAAAATAAATATGATATCTTTGTTATGATTTTCAATGCTCCTTAGTCAGCCAACATCATCCTAACAACTACAGACCATGTACTGTACATTAACTGTTCGATAGTTCTGTCTTTTCTTTTTTTCTCAAAGGAATGTCTACCAGACTTTCATTATTATGCCTATCAAATGCAGCAGCTTTGAAGAAACAGTAGTGGGGTGCTCTGTGTTTTTTTAAATGGCGTACAATTGTCTTGTCAAACAAGAGTAAAGTTTTACCTGCAGGGTACAATGATAATACATTTTTGTCATGGAGACAAGCTGCAGAAGCTGTTAACCCATGTACCACTGTGACATTTTTTGTCTTGTACAATGGGCTGTAATCTGTGATACACTGCCATAACTTCTGCAGAGGAGCCTGTCTTTTTTTAGCAGTGTGCATTGTCTGTATTACTCATCCAGCCTGGTATTACAGCCAACCCCTCCAACTGTATACTGTGAGAAAAAAAAAAACTAAAAAAACAACAACATGTGTGTCAGATCAGTGTTTGCATCTATACCTACTGTGTCTCTCTGTTATTAATGGTCCACCCCTTTTACACACCCCTTTTAATAAGGCTGATTAAACCCTGAAACCCACAATGTGGTTAGACACAGCAAATTCAGTAAACCTGTATACTTCCAAGTTCCTTTTTTATTACACTACAGAAGACTTAAAGAACAGGAATACTGCTAAAATACTTTATTACATTTATTTAAAAATTGTATTTAATATAATGCACAACGCTGATATTCTGCAGCAGAATACATGCTTCATACTGTCACAATGAATAGAAAATTCCACAGCAGGTCTCGTGAATTCAGACCCTGTTTTCATTAAGTTTACACAGTTATTGAGGCTCCCCATTGACCAGTGGTTGCTAAGCTCTTTTCCTGCTCACTCAGCTGTGGCTTAGTGCAGTGATATAGATGGAAAGGCTCTTTCATTTAAATCACACATGCTTAATTTGCTTTTTATTTCTGCTGGAATTCCAACTCAGTGCTGCTGAAATGTGCTGTTATATTTTTATGCAATTTTCCCTTTTTCAGCTGTGGTTTTTAGAAGTTTTGTTTCTTGCAGACTGGCAACATTAAGAATGTCATTGCCAAAACAAGTAACAGAAAACTGATAAGAAAAACAGCCGATTTATTTTTTTTGTTCTGTGAATACTTTGTAATATTTATATGAAACCTCCACTTTGGAGGATACAAAAACATGTTTCACCATTGAAAGCTGGTAATGGAATCTATTTTTCTTCCATGTCCAGGGACTCAATTATACAGGGCGATAAGAAAAAAGATTGAGGTCTAAAACTGGGAACAGAAGGGGAAATAATTGCTCTCCTCCCCTTGCAGTATACAGGTACCACCTTCCATTTGGCTCTTGCTGCATAAGAGACAGAGGTCAACATCATTTCCAAGAGTGTACACAGATGCCTGCACTGCATGAACTTGGGAGGCTTGTTGAGCTACGTTGCTGACAGACCTACCAGACCAGATAGAACAGCTAATGCACACATTGGTTCAAGACTGTTGCTTGCATTTCATCTTACTTTGGTAAAAGGCTATCTTTCTAAAAGCAATTTGACGGCGAAGGAGCAAACACCTACGATCACCAGGAAAAGCCCTACAACCATTTTGGATCTGCAAACATTTTGGATGAAATGCTTGCAGAAAGCAAACTGCCATTATGGGACCATAAACGCTTTTTATTCTGCATAGAAACCAACCAACATTCTCTGCACAGAAATGTAAATACAGTACTTAAATGTGCTGCCTCTAATAAAGACAAGACTGTTTGCACATTAATAGGGTTATTACATTTTTGTTCTATGTGTAAATAGGTAGAAATCTAAATGGCACTATCCCTAACATATTATGTACATTAAGTATATTACTGTTTTGTTATGGAAATTTGTAAACTTCTTGGGAATAGTTTTATGAGGAATTGTCCTTTGTGATGTCATTAGATTACCAATGTATTATTCAGAACCACTGGCAGACAAGAATGATATGGATACATTCTACAACCCTCAAACTCTGCTTCACATTCCTCAGATGAGCTCATAAGATGAGAGAGAGAGAGAGAGAGAGAGAGAGAGAGAGAGAGAGAGAGAGAGAGAGAGAGAGAGAGAGGGAGAGAGAAGGGAGGGGGAGAGAGAGAGAGAGAGAGAGAGAGAGAGAGAGAGAGAGAGAGAGAGAGAGAGAGAGAGAGAAACCCAGACAGACATTCATACACAAACTCATACACACACACACACACAAGTATGGAAATAATGGAAATAAGACTCAAACTGCATAGCACTTTACATGTACGGAACTAAATCAATTATCAGTAAAACACAGTTAGTCAATTAAATGATTATTAAAAATAAATTACAAATACTAAAATTGTCAAACATACCATGTTACACTACAAATTGAGTTGAGTTAGATTCCGATGGACACAAGGTATAATTGTACTTATTTGTTCCTTGTTGACCAGGAAGGGGACCCAAAGTGCTTAAGATGTTAAAATAAGTTCATAAATAACATCTGTATGAATCTGAGAGCTTGTGAGGGAAAGACAACTTGTTTTTTTTAAAGCCATCTGTTGCCTCTGATGCCTCTGTTGAAGTACAACCACTGTGGAACTCTGTACAATATTAATTGGTTTGTAACAAACAATAGGTAATTTGAATGCAAGTCTAGATATCTTTAAATATTTGTAGGAAATCAGGTTTTATACACTTATTGCCTTGTCTTTTATACTAGTAGCCATTAGTAGAGTGGTTGAAATGGGTGTTCGTGAGTATTGTTCCTTTTCTTTCCCTCTCAAATGACCATTGAGGCAATGCACCTTCCTGACATTCATAGGATAATTGCAGTTCTAATGTAGATGGCAATGTTGAGATTCAAACTAACAAAGATCTCATGGAGCGAGAGGGTCATTGTGAGTCTGCTGTTGCTTTTATTTATTCATAAGGCATGCATTTAACATTGCACTTATAAAATATATGTGCTAAAGATGGAGTGCTTAATGCTGTACTAATGGATTCCGTACTTACATTGCTAACACTCTTTGGATGGTTTTCATACTTAAAATGAAACCTTTTAAAACATTTAGTTTTTTAATACCTGTACAAAAAGGTTCCAAAATCCCACTGTGTTACTCTGGAGAAATCCTTGCAAAACCAATAGCTGGTACAGTGTTAACAGAGTACAGTACAACTAAACACAACGATAAAATTACATTTGTGGGACTATACTTTGATTAATAGCCAATCTGGGACCTGAAGAATTGCACTCGATTCCTGTGGTGATTCAAAAAACAGATAATGTACATGCCTTGCAAGCAAATAACATTGAGCTTGTACCATTATATCTTTAACATTTATTTTTCATTTAAACTCTCATTTCAATTCCCTAAAAGATGAACCACAAAATGAAATACTACAATGTGTAAATTAATACACTGTAAATTATGCAGTATGATTTCCATTTTGTCACTACTTAATGTACGTGTTAATCGCCCATTTGTTAATACAAATTTTTTTAAAGGCAAATGCCATTCAAAAACTTGTCCCCACTATTCCCATCCTTCATACAACCATGGAAGCCATGACTCATTCCCTGTTTGAATCTGACTCATAAAACATGAATGGAATGGTATTTATGATATCATCAAGTTCATAGAACAATTATAGACTCAGAAGGTTCGAAAACACATATGTGCTGTTTGACAAAAAATGATTACAGTAAACTGATAAAAGCTATAACTGCCAGATATACTAATGGCTTTTCAGACTCTAGTGAGAGTACCACATTTGTTCTAAAGGTTAACACGACATTCAGTTTATACTGCAATTATGAACATAGGGCAAGGTTAAATTGGTCTGGCAAAAAGCTGTTTACATATGAAGACAGTTGCACAGCAAAGACAAAGGTACCAACTTCTTAAATTAACATAAACAATGTGCACTTTTTCTACACCATATATTTTGTGAGATATGTAGCAGAGAAATTTGTTCTTATTTATTTAGAAACTGCATTAAAACAGTCCTCTCGTGATGTAGAGCAAATATATCAAATTGAAACCGTCTGCATGACAAAACTCAAAAGTTTATGAGTAAAAATAATTCTGCACTAAATATTATAGTTTTGCTGACTGACTGTAGTTTTAAATGTTCACTGTCTGGTAATATGCTGTTACTTATATTTGCAGTGCTTCTCAAAATAAAGATACAAGACAGGGATATGTAACTTTTCTAACAACAAATTGAAGAGTTTACTAATAAACTGAAAAGGTATTGAGAAGAATGCTAATTACCTAATACTACATATCTAACTACTGCTGCCCATACCTATTACATGTTTAATACACATTCCTGAGTTAATGGCCAATACAAAAGACTAGACTGTCAAATACATAGCTGTTCAAAAATGTATAATATTGATCTGCTTTGTCTCTGGTATGGGGAGGTGTGGCAAAGTGGCTAGTGGAGGGGAACAGGTATAGCGATGATGCGATGCAGGAGTGACAGGCAGACAACAGTTTCCAGTGAAAAGGTGCTTTTATTTATAATCCAGGTCTGGTGACCGTTAAATAATAAATCCCCGGCTATACACAACAATGTGTAAAGCACGGGGATAGCAATAATAGGACACAGTCCCGAACAAAACGAACACACGGTCACCAGTCCTGGGTGAGTGCAGACGTGCTTGTGGTGGGTGAAGACACTGTATTTCGTGACGGTTCCGTGCAGTGGTGATCCGGATTGTGCTAACCCTGGTCGACAGCTCCGGATAGGTGAGTTAACTGTCTGGTGGTGCAAAACGCAGACAATTACAAAACAAACACAACACGCAATTCCTCTTTACAACGAGAGCTCCTCTCTCGATCCTTCTCTCTCCAAGCGTTTAACCCAAACGAAGGAGAAGACCAGCGTTACCCTGGCCCCTATATGTAATCCCGCATGATATCGAGATAAACGGTTGCAGCTGCCTTATTACTTGCAGCTGCCTCTCGTTTACCTCTCAAATCAATACGGTCTTACAACAGAGTCGCGCTTCCCTCCAGGCTGACCCACTTCCCTGACCCGGAAACGAACAGTCAGGCCAGCCCTTCCAGATGCTTCTCCTCCCGTTCTTTAGCGCCCTCACAGGTTGGGAGGAAGATTCATCACCAGAACTCATCTTTCCGTCACATATCCCACCGCTCAGAGTGGAGCCGAAGGAACACTCGGCTAAATCTACCTTCCCCATTACTCCCCCCTCCCGGGAAAAATAATCCGCATTTTGGTGGTCTTTCCCCGCACGGTGTACCATGTGGTACATGAAGGGCTGCAATGCCAGATACCACCGAGTTATCCGGGCATTGCTGTCCTTCATTGTGCTTAACCACTTGAGTGGGGCGTGGTCTGTGACCAGATCGAATGAGTGTCCCAGCAGGTAGTATCGTAAAGAGTGAGTAGCCCATTTAATGGCCAAACACTCTTTTTCGACTACGGAGTAGTTGCGTTCCCGAGGTAACATTTTTTTACTGAGGTATAATATCGGGTGCTCTACTCCAGCTACTTTTTGGGACAAGACTGCACCCAAACCTACATCCGATGCGTCGGTGTGGAGGATGAATCTCTTGGTGAAATCCGGTGTGATAAGAGTGGGGGCCTGGCAAAGTGTACGCTTAATAGTATCAAACGCTCCCTGACACTCAGCTGACCATTTAATTAAATTTGGAGCACTCTTTTTGGTGAGGTCGACTAACGGGTTAACCACTGTGGCGTACTCGGGGATGAAGCGGCGGTAATAACCGGCTAAGCCCAGTAGTGACCTCACCTGAGTCTTGGTTTTGGGGATCGCTGCATCAACCAAAGCCTGGATTTTGGTGACTACAGGTCTCACCCTTCCATTCCCCATTAAAAATCCCAAATATTGAGTCTCTGTTTTGGCAAACGCACATTTCCTCAAGTTAGCTGTCAGCCGGGCTGCCCTTAGAGACTGAAGAACGGCTGTAACCCTAGCCAAATGCTCTCGCCAGGTGGAGCTGTATATCACCACGTCATCAATATACGCTGCTGCATATTCATGATGTGGGCGTAAAACCTGGTCCATCAGTCTCTGAAAGGCAGCGGGCGCACCATGTAGCCCAAACGGCATGGTTTTAAAGTGGAACAGCCCTTCTGGTGTTGAAAATGCGGTTTTCTCTCTGGAGCTGCGGGTTAAAGGGATTTGCCAGTATCCCTTCGTCAGGTCCAGAGTGGAAATAAACCTCGCTTTTCCCAGTCTGTCTAAAAGTTCGTCGACCCGAGGCATGGGATATGCATCGAACTTAGCAATAGCGTTCACCTTTCTGAAATCCACACAGAAGCGGTTGGTGCCGTCTTTCTTAGCCACTATGACGATCGGACTGCACCACTCGCTCCTGGAAGGCTCAATCACCCCAAGCTCGAGCATATCCCATACCTCTTTGCGAACGCCACTTCGTCGACTTTCCGGGATCCGGTACGGTCTCTCTCGCACTGTGACACCTGGTGGAGAGATAATGTCATATTCAACTAAGTTTGTCCTGCCGGGCACGTCAGAAAAAACATCGCTGAACTCCTCAATAAGCTTACGCAGCTCTCTTTGCTGATCTGGAACCAATTGTTCCCCCATAGAAATCGCTCTTGTGCTCGGGGTCTCTGGACAGGGACCTAAATCATCCTCCATATTGCCTGGGGCTATAAATAAGACCTCCCTTGCCTGCCAGGGCTTTAACAAATTGACATGATAAATTTCACGTTCATTTCGGCGATCGGGCTGTCTAATTTCATAATTTACTTTCCCTATAGCCCGAATCACCTCATACGGCCCCTGCCATTTAGCACACAGTTTCGATTCAGATGAGGGAAGTAGCAGCATTACCTTGTCCCCTGGTCGAAAGGTTCGAATCCGTGCATTTTTGTTGTAATGCTGCTGTTGTCGGTGCTGAGCCGATCTGAGGTTGTCTTGGGCCAAACGACCGACCAAATCCAGCCGATCTCGTAGTAGGAGCACATACTTCACTACATTTTTAGACGAGCCTTTGTGCTCCTCCCACCCCTCCCTCAGCAGGTCGAGAATGCCGCGAGGCTGCCGGCCGTACAGGAGCTCAAAGGGGGAGAACCCCGTTGAACTCTGCGGCACTTCTCTCACCGCAAAAAGGAGGTAGGGAAGAAGCGATGCCCAATGTTTCTGCTCCTGTGTTACAAATCGCCTCAGCATCGACTTTAAGGTCTGATTAAAACGTTCAACCAAACCGTCCGATTGTGGATGATAAACGGACGTCCTGATGGGACGTATTTTTAATATTTTGTACACCTGCTGTAACGTATTGGACAAAAAATTGGTTCCGTGATCAGTCAAAATCTCCTTGGGGATCCCTACTCTAGCCATAATCTGCGCTAACTCGGTGGCTATTGCAGCTGCACTAGTGGACCTCAATGGAACTGCCTCTGGGTATCGCGTTGCATAATCCACCACTACTAATATATGCGTATACCCAGAGTCAGAAGGTAGCAACGGGCCCATTATGTCCATTGCAATGCGCTCGAACGGAGTGGAAATAATCGGCAGTGGGACCAAAGGAGCGGGGCGCACTCGACCTGGCGCTACTCGCTGGCAGTCTGGGCATGTGGCTACATATTTCGACACATCAGTATGAAGACCGAGCCAATAGAATCGAGCCAATATTCGCTCCCTCGTCTTCTCGGCTCCGAGGTGCCCCGCAAAAGGAATATCATGCGCCAGCCTCATGACCTCGGTCCGACAAGACGGGGGAACCAATAATTGGGTTACAGGCTGTCCTGTGCCCGCGGCTAGGTTTACCCTATATAGTAATTGCCCCTTTATACTGAAATGTGGATATACTAGCGGCCCAGCGCCATCAACATCCTTACCTTCAATGGACCGGACCTGCCCCCAAGCGTGCACCAGTGACGGGTCGTTCTTTTGGCCCCACACTAGGTCCGCGCTTGAGTACCACGGGTCCGGTATATTGAGAGGGGCTGGAATAACCTCTGCCCTAGTCGGCCCAGTAACCTCGCTCTCTCGGTTGCACTGCGTTCCCACTCCCTTTGACTGGCGTTTGTTACCATTACAGCATTCTCCCACCAGACCCCAGCCTTGTCTCAAAGACGCTCCCTCCCATTTCGCGGTCCGTCTCTCCTTATTTGTTTTTCTAGGACGGAACAGAGGGGAAAACATTTCAGGATGAAAAGGAAACACATCACCAATCCGTTCCTTTTTCCCTTTTTCTGCCACGTTTACGTGTGTGGCTGAGACTGCCATTATTTGCACCAATTCTTTGAATTTTGGCCAGTCTCGGCCCAGAATAACTGGGTGCGGCAACCTTTCCGCCACCCCGACTACAAGGTGACGTTTTATCGGTCCTACCGATAAATATACTTTTAGGGTGGGGTATGCCGCCGTGTCTCCATGGATACAGGAGATGGCCACCTGACCTTGTGGCCGCCACGACATACCGCCCAAGAGAGCTGTCCTGATCAAGGTTTGCTCACACCCTGTGTCCACTAACGCGTGGGTTTTCACATTCCCTAAAACCACGTCAATCAGACAGGGCCCCTCCCAACCGTTTTCCCCCTGCTTACCCGTTCCAGGTGTCCAGTTGCATGCAGCCACGTCACACTCCATAGCAGCGGGGCATGACCTGGCCCTATGTCCTGGCTGGTTACACCTAAAACAGAGTGGAGGGACAGAGGGGGCATAGGTTAAATATCTGTCCCGCTGCTGGTAGGGCAACGGGGCAGGGGCAACACCTCTACCCCAGCTGGGGGCCATCCTCGGTCTCCATGGGGGGGAGGCAAGGGGGCCCAACGGGGTCGGCGGTCTGGGAGGTCTGGGTGCCGGGACCGAGGGTGATGGTGGTGGTGTTGGAGGAGAGGGAGGGAGAGGTTGGTTCCTGAGCAGGGCAGGGGCTGACAGGATCCCGACCCGGGCTGACGTCAAAGAGTCCTCAAAATCTTCGGCCAATTTGACCGCCTCCTCCAGGGTGTCAGGGTTGTGGCGCCGTACCCACGCCTGAGTTTCGGCGCCGACCACATGGCAGAATTGTTCCACCACAATGGCTTCCCCCATTTGTTGAGCGGTCTTTTTCTCTGGGGTCAGCCAATGGACCATGTGGTCGCACAACCGCTGTGCCACCACCCTGGGGCGTGTCTCCGGGGCTCTCCGGTACTCGCGGAACCGCGTCCGGTGGGTCTCCGCGGTGATGTTGAGACGACGGAGGATAGCCTGCTTGACTAGGTCATAGTCAGTGGCGTACTGGTCGCTCAGGGCTTGGTAAGCTGCCTGCGCTTCCCCGATCAGGCAAGGTCCTAGCTGGCTTGCCCAGAACTCCCGAGGCCATCCCGCCGCGGTTGCCAGCCGCTCGAACGCCACCAAAAATGCCTCCGGATCATCCTCCGCCGTCATTTTCATGGCCCGTGCCTTCGGGGCCGACATCAATGATGTTCCGGTAGGGGTCGCTCCTGCAGCAACGATCAGCCCTACCCGTTCAATGAGCGCCGTATAGCGCTCCTCCCTCCGTCTCTCCTCTGCATCCCGTCTGGTCTCCAGTGCCTGCAGCAGCTCCGCCAGCGCGTTGCGGTCCATAGTCCCGTGTTCTGACACCACGTGTGGCAAAGTGGCTAGTGGAGGGGAACAGGTATAGCGGTGATGCGATGCAGGAGTGACAGGCAGACAACAGTTTCCAGTGAAAAGGTGCTTTTCTTTATAATCCAGGTCTGGTGACCGTTAAATAATAAATCCCCGGCTATACACAACAATGTGTAAAGCACGGGGATAGCAATAGTAGGGCACAGTCCCGAACAAAACGAACACACGGTCACCAGTCCTGGGTGAGTGCAGACGTGCTTGTGGTGGGTGAAGACACTGTATTTTGTGACGGTTCCGTGCAGTGGTGATCCGGATTGTGCTGACCCTGGTCGACAGCTCCGGATAGGTGAGTTAACTGTCTGGTGGTGCAAAACGCAGACAATTACAAAACAAACACAACACGCAATTCCTCTTTACAACGAGAGCTCCTCTCTCGATCCTTCTCTCTCCAAGCGTTTAACCCAAACGAAGGAGAAGACCAGCGTTACCCTGGCCCCTATATGTAATCCCGCATGATATCGAGATAAACGGTTGCAGCTGCCTTATTACTTGCAGCTGCCTCTCGTTTACCTCTCAAATCAATACGGTCTTACAACAGAGTCGCGCTTCCCTCCAGGCTGACCCACTTCCCTGACCCGGAAACGAACTGTCAGGCCAGCCCTTCCAGATGCTTCTTCTCCCGTTCTTTAGCGCCCTCACAGGTTGGGAGGAAGATTCATCACCAGAACTCATCTTTCCGTCACAGGAGGTCACTACATAGGCCATGTGAATATAACTAGATTATCATGGCCAATAATACCGTATATACTGAATACAATGGGTAACAATATATTTCAACAGTGTACTATAAAAAGTGTATTATTCAATTTTGAATACTGCCTTGGATACTGTTTTAATTCTGTAAACTGGTGTTGTTTTTTTATCTTTTGCTAAATTGCATTACCTTTTACGTTTTACACAGTTCTGTGCATGGGTAACATTTTCATTTCATTTTGCTGTTGGGTCATAAATGGAGAATTTTACATACTGCTACAATACATACCTGATGTAAATGTATGTACTGTATTACAGACCACATATCCTCAGTCGCCTCTGTTGGCAAGTGATATTTTCAGAATCATACTGTTTTGAATTAAAATACTTATTCTGTTGAAAATATAGTACTGTACCAACAAAACCAACTACAGTATTTGGTGTTCCAGCTAAAACAAATGTATTGAGTTAATACTGAAAATCAGAAAGGCCCTGCAAAAAAAAAAAAAAAAAAAAAAAAAAAACAAAACAAACAAAAAAAAAAAAAAACAGCTAGTAAACAAACATAAATAGAATGAAAACATACAAATACATATATTGTACTTTAATTAATTAATGTCAAAATAAATATACACTGCTGTGTAAAAGTCTTAGACATGTTGCATTTTCTACTCTGATGCATCAACAATGTACTCTAAGCCTCCAGTAGTATTTTCTACTATTATAAAAACCTTGACTTGCATAAAAAGGAAAAATAGTTTGCATCACTTAATTTTCAAGGTGTGGTATCCGAAGCATAATCAACAAGTACAGAGAAACATCATCTGTAATGACAAACCCAGGACTGGATTACCCAAAAAGCTGTCTAACAAAGATGAGTAGTACTTGAAGATAATATCCTTAAGGAATAGAAGAAGACAAGCGTTGAATTGACAGCAGAACTGGCAGAAGGCACAGGTGCTGTTGTCCATCCATATTTCAGCCTTTTAGTCTTGTCCCCCTTTCTTAACAGAGGTATACTTACACATCCTTTAAGTCCTGATTTCAAGAGTGACCTTCGTACTGTTGATTTGATCACTTTGGAAAAAACCTGTCAGCCAAATAAATTATAATTATTATTATTCTAAATAGACGAGAGCACCATAGTGCTGATGAGACACCTGTTCGAACAGACCTTTATTTCGTATGCAATACCTTATGATAAATGCCTACCTTTATTCATAAAACCGCCCAGAACACTCAGTTCTGAAGTTCCATTTGGAATGAAAATGATGCATGTAATAAAACTAAGTGAGTATAATATTATACTACTGAAAAAAACCTAGCCAACTGACCTTTAAATACCTTTATCGCTCAAACAGTGTTAGAAGCATATTTTAACTGTTTGACGCAATGTTACAAGATTCATGACAGTAATTAAACATAGTTACTAATTGATTTATGTTAGTTTAGTAAAAAAGAAATAAAGAATAGCCTAATAAATACGAGGCATATTAAAATAACATTAATGTGTTTGTACACATTATATTATTTACAATAGGCTTACACAGTAGTAAAATCTAACGAATACCTAGCAGACTTGTGGCCAAAATGAAATAATCACATATGCGTCACACTCGTTTAAGCATCATTGAAGTCAAAACTTGCACTTTTGAGACCTGTAATGGATTTGCATGGCAGGTAAACTGTATGAAATTATTTTATTAGCTACAACCTCAGTACTTTAAATATTTTCAAGGGATGTTATTATGCAGTCTAGGATATATTATAGCTTAATTATGTATGAAGTAAACGTGATCCTGCCCTTCACATATTCTTCCCATTCTCACAGATGCTGCTTGCCCTTGTGTTGTCTTTACCAGCTGTCAGGTGTAGTCTCAAAAATCCTTAATTGGATAATTTAACCTTACATACTGCATGCAATTTATTAGTTCATAGCCTTAGTTAAACATGGTATCAGTTAACAAACAACATTCTCATTCCATAGGTGTTTACAATTGTATTAATTCAGAATGAGCTAATGGCAGATTGTATTACTGGGTTTGTCATAAAGTAAATACATTGCTGAATACAAAGCATTTGTTTTAACCACACACTATAAACTATTAGCAGTGATTTTGTTGTGATCGGCATGACATCCAATGAATTTGCATTATAAAACTCGAAATACAGTGCGGTGCTTTGTTAGTTTACTGAAGGGAGGAAACACAATTACTCTGATTAGAGGGTATTACCATCTAGTAGTTGACTGTTTCTGGATGGTAAGACCCAAGCCTTAGTCATAATACCAATGGTGATCTTATGGCCAGTTGCTGCCTGGGTAATAAGAGTAATAAAGTTTGTCTTGATTATTAGTACTTCCCCACAACATAGCGAGTCTGTGATATTTCTACCTTGTGCTAAATTGTTTAATTTACTCAAAAGTTTAATTTGAAGTATTACATCTCACCTTCACCACGCTGCTGCAGATAATGTGGCCTTCCTGTATTCTTTACACTAGCACCCAGCTTGGTGAGTCTGCCTTTGCCTAGCCCAGGTCTGCATTTAGACACATTATATAATGGAATGGGTATTCCCTGTCTGTGAGCCAAGGCTTATCATTTGTTTTGGCAAGTTATTCACAGCCTTGAGAGAAGGTTTAAGAACCCATGCCAAAGCTCCTAGTCCTCTGTGTTTTTACATTGTTCCAGCCCGGAGCTTATCTTAAAAGTCATGTCAAGTTGCTTGGGTGGGGGATAGATTGGGGAAATGCTATTGCAATTTCTTTTTTTCTGGTTCGTGAACACATTCAATCTGACAGGCACCCCAGGAGTATCCAGAGCAGCAGATGGCTGGGATGTATTTCCCATCAGCACGAAAACACAGGGAGCATAAAAGATAAAACTGCTTAGCTTCATGCCTATTTTTCAGAACATCACTACACCATGGAACATTCTTCATTTTTTTTACTTTAATTTGCTTTTGGACACAAGCGGAAACATTTATACAGCTTCATCAACATATAACTTTCAGAGTTTAAACATTTCACTTAGTGGTGAAGTTATTCATCCTCCACCTATCTCTTTCTTTCAAGAAATGTTGCTCTTAGAGAGGTTAGCTGGTCACAGAGACCTACTCTTAATTAAATAAGCATTGAACTACCAAAAACCTGTTTGTGCTAATAACACTATGTAACACAATTTTTGTTCCTGGGTAGTAAGTGTTATTTCCTAATTGCTTATGCCTCAAAAGTATAGCAAATGGCTATTATTCCCCACAAACTTTGCTTTTGTGACCAGGACAGTGATATTTTTAAATTTACCTATTTCCAATGAGAAAACAGTCTTTTCATTCACATAAAGTCAGAAAAAAACAACATATGAATCCAAATTAACATGTATTTATACTAAAGTAATACAAAAATGACTACAAAAGATTTAGAAGTGAGTAGTTTTTCGGGATTTACGATTATACTGTAAATCACTTTCACGAATCAGCCCTCAAATGTAGTCTCCCATCATGTTCTCGTTATACTGTCCTTGGTAGCGGCGTTCAAAGTCCAGTATATCCTGGTGGAAGCGCTCGCATTGCTCCTCCGAGTACGCTCCCATGTTCTCCTTGAATTTATCAAGATGAGCATCAAGGATATGGACTTTGAGGGACATCTTACAGCCCATTGTGCCGTAGTTCTTCACCAGAGTCTCAAGCAGCTCCACTTAGTTTTCAGCCTTGTGATTGCCCAGGAAGCCCCGAACCATTGTGACAAAGCTGTTCCAAGCCGCTTTCTCCTTACTAGTGAGCTTCTTGGGGAATTCATTGCACTCCAGGATCTTCTTTATCTATGGTCCGACGAAGACACTGGCTTTGACCTTTGCCTCAGACAGCTTAGGGAAGAAGTCTTGAAGGTACTTGAGGGCTGCCGACTCCTTATCTAGAGCTCTGACAAATTGTTTCATAAGGCCCAATTTGATGTGCAGTGGTGGCATCAGCACCTTCCAGGGGTCCACCAGTGGCTCCCACGTGACGTTGTTCCTCCCCACAGAGAACTCGGTCCGCTGTGGCCAGTCCCACCTGTGGTAGTGCGCCTTGGTGTCCCTCCTGTCCCAAAGACAAAGATAGCAAGGAAAGCCTTGGAGACCCATCAGGAATGCCACCATTGCAGCCTCTTGATGCCATCTCAGAAAAATGCAGATATGTATCCACTTAGGCACCTGGAACTAAACTGAACTGGTAGGCTTAAGGCCCCTGTATTTATACCACTATTTATATTACTGGAAAGTTCTAGAAAGTTCTAGAAGTTACTCCAAGTTTACTCAGCACTGAATCTATCTAAAATGTTCTGGAAAACAGGTAAACTTCAAAATATCACTGTCCTGGTCATAAAAGCAAAGTCTGTGGGGAATAATAACCATTTTCTATACTTTTGAGGCACAAGCAATTAAGAAATAACACTTACTACCCAGGAACAAAAAAAAAAAAAAAAAAAAAAAAAAAAAAATTGTTACACGGTGTAATGAGTCTGACTTCTGTTTTACATTCCCTGACCCAAATACAACATGCCAGTCAAACTAAAGTTAAAGCTCACCTCTCCTTTCATCCCATCTTGTTTTGCTGAGCCCAATTTGTGGGATATTTCCTTCAGTATCAGTGCTTTACCTTTATGCTTATCCTTAACAGTAAAAAGAACATTGTTGGTAAGCAGTATAGTAATATTTTTACTGTCATACCATGTCCCTCTGTCATCATAAATGTGAAAAAAAAAAAGCTTATTATAGGCCTCACTGATCCCTGCAGTGCTAAGCAACCAAGGCCACTCAGCGCAACCTTCTTCTCTATAAAAACAACATTCTAACAGTGCAAACATGTGAATCAGATGATACATTACTTTAGCCTAAATATTACAATTCACTTTAGAGGTCTGTATCACATTTTCTTATTGTTTTTGAAAATTATCTGTCTTTTTTTTTTCTCATTACAAAAACGGGTGCAAACTTTGCACTGAAGTAAATACTAAAAGAGTCTGACCCCATGTGGTTTTGGAGGCCTGGAGAGCTGGGAACCGAGGGTAATTATACTGAGAAGAGAAAATAATAGGCTGTCATTATAGTCCTGGTTGGCTAGATATGGACCTCAGCAAGCTAGGCTGAAAAGGAAGTGATTTCTGTTGTGGCAATGTTAAGGAAATGCAAATTAACTTGTAATGGTGGCTTTTAAAAAAGTAATATCACATTATTTGCATATCAGTGTGTTTTCTCTTAGGAAGTTATGAGAAACACATGAAACAAGTAATGATATTATATACTGTATACAGTAATTTTACATTCTAACTGTAACGAGATTAAATACTAAAACACTTTTTATTTGAACACAAACAACCCTTTTAAGGAAAGTAAGACTGTATTAAAATATGTCCTTAGTGATACAGGATATGAAACAGCAAATGCATTTAGCCTATTAAATTGGTAAGGTAGTTTAGGATGTGCAATTCTGTTGCTTATTATTACAGAGTTCAGTGAGGCCTATAATAAGCTTTTTTGGTAATGGCATTTACCATGACAGCACAGAAGGGCATGATATGGATGTAATGCCATTACTGCTTGCTTACAATGTTCTTTTTACCATTAACAATAATCATATAGGCAAAGCACAGAAGGGCAAAGGGAGGTTTGTAGCACCCCCATTGGTACATGTGAGTGTAAATTTCACTCACCTGTCTCTATAAGAAGAGTCAATAGCTTGGCCAGGCCAATTTGAAAAACTACATTGTTTAGAATTATTTTCTTTCTTTCTCTGTCCCCATTGGTTCAATTCAAATTATCATCCTCCAATCCTCTTCGTCAATCTACTCCTGTTTTTTTTTTTTTTTTTCTACCCTGATTGTCAGTTGCTAAAGGGGATTTTGCATTTTTGGGACTGAAAGATTGTTGGAGAGACAGGACCTGTGGTTTGGAAAAACAACATTAAAAGTAAACGTTATTGTGAGCACAAACAAACATAAAAATGTGGATACAAATCTGCAGGGGGAGGAGGTGGAGGAGTGGGGGAATGTAAGGAAAGGATAAACTTGCTGAGGAGTATATCGGGGAACTCATGGGGAGCAAGTATGAAAACTGTTAATGATCTATAGAGCGCTGATGAGGCCTGTACTATGGATGTATGGTATATGAGGAAACAGGTAGTAAGGAGCTGGGAAAATTGGATGTGGTACAAGCTAGGGCTCTGATAATATGCCGCGGATGATAGTATGCTATGTTCATCGCCAGTTGCAACATTGCAAGTAGTTGCTGGAGAAACACCTCTCTTTTTAAAAAGGAAGATGATGAGAATTAGGTATTGGGCTAAGATGATGAATGGAGGAGACGGAAATCATGTTAAAAGGATTTTTGAGCCCTGTTGGGAGTATAAGGTATTGATAAGGAAAAGGAATGAGTGTGATACAAGTTTAGGGGTGAGAATTGAAAAGATTTTGAGGAGCAGGTAACATTGAAAGACTGTATAGGAAGGATGAGACTAAAAAATACAAACTCTGTCATCAGTCAATGGTGTTTTAAAAATCCAGTGATTGAGTTGTATTTATTAAAAGTTAAAGAAAAGGAGGAAAGAGGGGTTTTCTGTAAACTGGTGGGAAAATTACTGTAAGATTTTTACAGATGGCTCTAAAAATACAGATAATGGCAGGGTTGGAGCAGCTTATTACGTTCCAGAATTTGAGGTAGGAAAATGTGTACGTATTACAGATAACGTGTCTATTATAATGGCTGAACTAATAGAGATTATTTTGGCATTACAATGGATTATAAAGGTTAAGGTAGAGAAAGCAGCAATTATTTCAGATTCGTTATCAGTGCTACAGGCAATTAAGAATGAAGGAAAAGGGGATAGAAGGGATTTAGTACAGGAAGTAATTTATCTAGTGTCAGAATGTGTGTATTTATGATTGTATGTGGTTTTTGTGTGGATTCCAGCACATAGAGGAATAGAGGAGAAAGAGAGGGTGGATGGGTTAGCAAAAATGGCAGTGAAGAAAGTAAATGTGGGTATGGATGTTCATTATGGGTTAAGGGAGTATTATAAAATAATTATAGTGAATGAATGTCAGGATACGTAGAACAGTGAAAAAAAAGGGCGCACATTATATAAATCACAAAGTAAAGTCAGTTTCCAGGAAGGATGGTATGAAGGGAGTAGACAGGAGGAGGTTAACTAAAGCTGTTTATAGGACATTCAATTTTAAATGAACATTTCTATAGAATTGGAGCACATGAGAATGTGTTATGTATGAGATGTGGGGTTATAGAAACTGTGAACATCTGATGGTTGAATGTGGTTGATATAGGGAAGTGAGAGTAGAGGTAGGGGAAGAGTTGAAGCCTTTGAATATTCAGAATAATTTTTTTAGGAATGGTATAGGGGATGGTAATAGAATAGATAGGGGTATGGTCAGATATATAGGGAAATTCATTAGGAAAAAAGGGACTAGCTGAGACTAGCACCCTGTTGAGAGAATCTTTTTGACTCCCTCAAACCTATTCAGTTTTTGTAGTCTTTATTCGCTTTGTTAGGTAGGGTAGTGTTTTTTGTTTTCTTTGTTGGAGTGTGTGTTGTTTTGTGCATGTTTGTCCGGCCTGTTTGGAACTTCCAGCTTTTCATCCAACTCCTATTTCAGCTATCTCAATATTTTGCATCCTTTTCACCTACATCCCTGGACTTCATCACTGTTTTGTTTCTGGACTGCAATAACTATTTGGTGAGCTCCATCCATTTTCTATTCATTTTTGACATCTTTCTTTTGTTACTTTTTTCTTTTGTTACTTTTTGGGACATTTCATTCTTGTTGTGATTTATATTTTCCATTTGATTATCATTCATCAGATTCTGCACATTCTTGGGTATTTGTTATTTTTGTATGTGTGCGTCTGAGTATATGACTTCACCTGATCCTTCCCTTGTAGGTGACTGTGTATGACTGTGTGAACCCTATCCATTCTGCCTGTTTTCAATCTTCATTTACTGTCTGTTGTCCTTCACTGTACTATCTTTTCATTATTCTTAAAGTCTTTCCACATTTTGTTTCTTTTCTTCTGTTCTGTACTGTTAGCTGGGATTTTAGTTTTGTTTAAACCTTGTGTTCTTTTTAATAAACCGTTTTTTTTTTTTTTTTTTTTTTTTTGGTCCATTAATAGCTCCTCGAGGAGAATGGTGAAATTGCTTATCAGTTGTGCCGGGTGACCGTTACAGATTTATACCCATACATTTACTGGCCAAAAAATTGGTGTGACTTGCTAACAAAGCCCAGAATGCATTGTTGTTTGTACATTGTTCGAGTGGAAGCAAGCATGTCTTATACAACAGGGGTTCTCAACCAGGGGTCCGCTGCCCTCAAGGGGTCCTCCAAAAATAAACCTGAGACTGTGTTATTTTCCCTGCATGCTTCTGACACGCTGAAACCTATTAGCTTCAGCATGTCATAAGCATGAGCTGAACTTAATGCGTTCTCAGATTACGTAACACGTTCTTGGGTATGGTGTACTAGAGCTATTTCAGATGGAGCATGACAGATTACAAAGCAAAGGAAAAATTGTTGGAAACACACCCAATAAATACCAGATATGGATACATTATTTATTTGACCATCAACATCAAAACAATAAAACCCTTAGAATGATGATACAGAACTTCCTTCAACAAGTTCAACCTCAAGGGCTGAAGAACAGCGAGGAGGTGGCGTTGTGAGTAAAAAAAATACAGCTGTTATTAACCCCGGAAAATTAAGGAATTACAAAGACAGCTACTTGAATTTTGGTTTTATTTGTACTGGAAGTGAAGATATATACCTCAACCCTCCAAATTACAGACACATTTAATTACCAAGCATGAAATACATAAAAAAAAGCAAACATTCATTTTTTGAGTGAAAGGCTAAGGAACTGCTTGGTATTAAAGACATAATGAAATCCACAACTACAGCAAATAAAAAGCTTGCAGTGTCATTGTACATAGTGGTGCAGAAAATTGCTAAAGCAAAGAAATCGAATACGGTTGTTGCGGAGTTGATAATGCCATGTGCCAATGAAATTGTAAAGGAAATGTTTGGAGAGCAGAAGGCCAAGGAACTGGCAAAAATACCAATGTCAGATGACACTGTCAAACAACAGATCGCTTTTATGTGAGAAGACATGCAATGATTTTGCTATACAACTCGATGAATCCACAGACATTCCTAAAATGTCCCATTTACTCACCTACGTTCAGCATGTGTGGAATAAGGGAAGACTTTTTGTTTTGCAAGGAGCTCAAGACAATAACAAAGTCAGACGATATTTTCAAACTGTTCTGTGATTTTATGACTTCAGCAGAAATCAGCTGGACTAATTACATTGGGGTCTGCACTGGTGGAGCCACAGCAATGACCAGAAAACATTCTGGTGTTGTGCAAAAAATAAAAGCTGTAGCACATCTGTCTGGTCTACTCAACAAATGTAATACTTCCTTTCCTGAACTCACCACAGAACAAGCCGATACATACCTGTGGGCTATTAGTGAGAATATAGAAGCTAAACTGCCACCCTTGGTCCAATCAAAGCTGTTAGAAGAGCGCATTGACATTTCATCAGACAGCTCCCTCAGAACCAAGTTCAGAGAAATGGCGCTGGAGACATTTTGGTGTGAGTGCTCTGATGAATACAGAACTGCTTCTTCTGCAACACTGAAAGGAGCCAATCAAGCTCATTGTAAAACCTGCAATGGGTGAAACAGCTATGCAATAGGAGTCTTATTTCCATTCCTGATTTGTGTGTATCTGAAACAAAAACACATTGGACATGTGAATAAAACGGCAAATTATCAAAAGTTCTTAGCCATTTAAAGTGGAGATATCAAAAATACAAGCCAAGTTTCAAGAAACCATTGGGGCAATCTTGCCCAGCACAAAGAAAATAGGCACAACTGTAAAAGCGGTGGGGGGCAAGGTTGCCCCAGTTGTTTCTACTAACTTAGCTTGTGTTTTTGATACAATTTTGAGCCACTTTTAATGTATTTTAAACACAAGCCAAGCCTGTAATATACATATGCATGGATACAAGATTCAAGAAGTACAATATACAAGATACAAGAAGTTTTGTTTTTTGCGTGTGATGCATGCGACCAGTCCATTTTAAAATATCAATAAATCATTTAATATAAATGATAAAGACATACAAATAAATGCATTCCTTAGTATATTTCCATATTGACAAAACAAGGGGGCTCAGAAGTAAAAAGGTTGAGAAACCCTGTTGTACATTGTTTCTTTGAGGCTGCTAGAGCATGTTACACACTTCTCTATGCTTCATCCGTCACAACCCACTTGCAATGGGTGTTGCACTTTCTATTGGTGTTTTTATTTTTATTTAACAAGCACTGCCATTCAAGGAACTCCTAAGAGACTGTCTTGATGGACACATTGGTCAATGCAGCCTGTGTTGTGTGATGAGTTGGCTACACTGGCACCCATTATGCTTCTTGTTACTGTGTTGTATAATTACAAACAACTCTCACACAGCTTATAAAGGTCTAGTGATAACATGTCTAGGAGAAAGAAGTTTAGGAGAAAATGTAGGTACCAGAAAAGATTAATCAAATGTATCTTTCCTGAGATAGAGCACTGTTGTTGATTTTGAAGAGATACACAAGACTGAAAGAGGGATTTCTAGGGTAATCTTCAACCCCCTGTGCTTCAGTTGCAGTTGAGATCTGGCTGAATAATTCGAATGCTCAATATTTTTAATGCTACTTTTTCACTTAATCACAAAAAAAATGCATACAAATTCTAATGTTCACATATATTTAAACCAGTAGCAGGATATACACACTTATAAGTACTGACACCCTCTATTCATTGTTTTCTATTATTAATCCATTAGGCCTCAGATGTAAAAGGACAGTTTAATCTGGACTGTTTAATCTGCTTTAGCACTTTCTCATTCCTTACCTTAACTCTATAGTTTTCTATATTGCTAGCAAGCACTTGGTGATTAGTAGTGATATACAATAATATATAGCACATTTATAACCAATTTGTATAATTTTGGTGTGAATGGAATGCACACACAGATCCCACAGCAAAACTGATATGAATAATTGGCTTCATTTCAGTCTAAAGAAAATCTTGCCAAATGACATTTAAAAAAACTAACTGAACTCCTTCTGGGTTACAAGACTGAGCCATGTGTATTCGTACTTCAATACCGATCAGTGGATCAGTCATTCTGTGCATTTGTTTCAATGACAGGTAAATCAATAAAGTGAACAGAGAAAAGTCCATGCTTAACTGTAGATATAATAAAAAATCTATGGGGCAACTGTGTGACCAAACTGCTCGGCTATAACTAGACAATTAAATTCATTGAAAAGTCTCTACAAGGTATTTCTCGTTGTTGTTTCTAATGTGTTAAGCACAGTTCAAATGTAACACTGTAACAGATGAAGTAAAACCCCAATCTTGTGTCAGTAATGGAACTGTTTTCTCAAACAGCAACTTATTTAGTTCCTGTCACCTATTCCAGTCATAATATTGTGAATGCCATGGTAATGATCACAATGGTATGTTATTTAATCACAACAATCTATGAACAGACATCAATATAATGTAATTTGGTATTTAATTGAAGGGTGTGGAAGTAGTCTTGAATTGCTTATTAGGACTTTGGAATTGTAATTATTTTAATGAAAGCATGCTTTTTTGTAATATTTAGTTTTTTGTCATTAATAAGTAGAGATCCCAGGTGAAGTTGAAGTTCTAAACTGTCTGGCAGAAATAGCTGTGGTATTTCAAAGGGAAAACACCTACAGCTATGGTCGGAAGTTTTTCATCACCTTCTATATAGAATTAACTAATTTGGCTTCATAAAGTCAAATTAAATCTAATGTTAATTTAACATATTGCATTACATACTGCTTTCTAGTTTTCTCTATACTTAACGAAAAACTGACACAAATTGAAAAATGTGACATTTTGAAATCTAACATGAAATACTGTACTACTATTATGGTTTCCGGAAGACTTTTGTGGTATCATTTTGTAGTTTCTTTGATTATATGATGTTAAATAAAATATCTAAATTAAGCTCATATAAATTATGTCTCAATCCTAAAATTGTAAGTGATGCAAAACTTTTGGCTACAGCTGTACCGTGAGTCTGAAAATACAGTATGTTAAAGACTTGAGGACTTTTCTGCAGTTCATTTTTTTTTTTTTTTCCTGTCTGCTAAACAGCTTGGCTTTACCAGTCATGATGAATAAGCTTTGGTGCTACAGATGGACATCTTATCTGGTGTAAAGGATGTTAATGTAGTTGAACGTGACAAATCGACCATGCATTTGATTAAGGAAATTGACAAGCATCTACTCTAGCAGGTGGGAAAGGCCATGAAATAAAATGAATACTGATTATATCTTACGTAGGATCTGGTAATGTTTCCATGGTAATATTTCCAACTAGTTTATATACATCAAATTATATTTGCTAACATTACATAGTTTTAAAGAAACAGTCCTGTATTCACTTGGAAGAACTCTGTGAACTCTGACAGTATTTTAAAATTTTTATATGCTATGTGGATTTTGGGGCCGGCCGCGTTTCTAAAAACGGCGGGATCCGTTTACTTTTAAACGCCGGTGACCCTTCTCACTCTTATATATATATATATATATATATATATATATATATATATATATATATATATATATATATATATATATATATACAGTACACCCTCGCTATAATGAACCTGTTGGGGTCCAAACCTTTTGTTTGTTGTATCGAGGGGCTCGTTATAGCGAAAGAACAATCAATATGAAGGATGGGGTAAGTTAATGAAATTAGTTTGTGAATACAAGCAGAATTACACGTACCTGCTTTTCTCATGCAATATTCCGCCTATGCTTTGCCTGCCTTTGTTCGTTAAAGAATTAAAATGCAGTACAGAAAGCAGAAATCCCGAACTGAAGCTGAACATTCATTCAAAATCAATCTGACACAAATCGTTTCAAAGTGCACCAAATCTTAATCCAACATGTAAGAATCCCAAACTGATCTTTTATTCCAAATCATCCCGACATGAAAATTTAATCAGATCTTGAAATATTTTTTTGTCTTGTTTTTTCTTTGGTCAATTTTGCTTTGCCGCATGGTTGCTTAACAAGCCAAAAAAATGTTTTTTGACAACCTTTTTCACAACAGAGCTATGCCTGCGTTACTCCTTTTTTTAAATGATCAATATAGTTTCCAGCTTTGTTGCAACATAAAATGATTTTTGTTTCGGAGGGATAGATTCACAGCGCAGGTTTTTTTGTATTAAGACAAAAGAGATGATTTCACTGCGGAGCTGGCATCCCGTTCATACAGACCGGGATGTTGACAGTGTGTGTTTATATGATCTTTTTTGTTTTTTTTTATTTGGGATCCAGGGGCCAGGGAGTTATGTGTGTGTGTGTGTGTGTGTGTGTGTGTGTGTGTGTGTGTGTGTGTGTGTGTGTGTGTGTGTGTGTGTGTAAGTATATACAGATACACAGATAGGATTAAAATTCCCCATCCATGCTAAACTCGTGTAGAATGTGACCGTCTCCAGATTGATTGATTAATTTATTACTAATCTGGAGATGGACAATGAATGCACACTTCGAATAAAAACCTACAGCTTTGGCTGAACAAGGTTGGTCTGTTCAGAGGTGGAACGTAAGGTAAAGAACTAGAGAAATACCATAACAATTGCTACTTGTACTGATTTTACTTGTTTATTCAAAGTGTGTCTTTATTGTCCGTTAGTTTTGGCCAACGTGCCATTTTGTTTTATAAAAGTGTTTTGTTTATATCTATTATTTTATTATTAAAATCTGCGAACCACCGCTTCATACCCTATAGTACTGTTTGTGTCCATTATCTTCTTGGTCTGATGTTACCCACAAGCAATCTGGATCACACTGGGTCAACATTAAAATAAAAAAAAAAACATCTGAAGCAAAAGAAGCAATAACAAAGCAGAAGCGAATAAGACACCACTGAATCCTATTTGTTTACATGTAAGATTAGGCACAAAATAATTTATGAACAAAAATTAAAAGTCTGTGTTTGCCCAGCATTTGTTTATTCTTTTAATTTATTTTAAAGCAATATTAGAAAAACTAAAAGCGCAATACACTGATACAATGACCTCTCCATTGCACATTAAGGGATAGATTTTCAAAGCTATTTACTTCGAATCATAAGTATTTCAAATGTATTCCAAAAGAAAAGAAAAACAGCAAATACAATTTAAAAACAAAAAGAAACAACTTAAGCCTACTCATAAGACCCAAAAGCCTTTTTATTTTTGTTTGGTTACTGTATTGGATGCGCTTTTCCTTTATAAAAAAATGTGAAGCAAATAGATTTGAGAAACTTAATGTGTAATAGGCACATTCATTGTATCAGTCTATTGCATATCACTAAGTTGGTCTAATTGCTTTCAAATAAATTTTGTTTACCTATTCAACAATATCCAAAAAACTCAGCTCATAATAAATTCAGAATGGTAAAGTCAATATATTATTACCTGCTGTTCATCTAGAAAGCATAGCCACATGCTATGGTTGTGAATGATATTTGTCTTCAGAGTAAATGTAAAGTGTTCCCATTTGCAGTGATCTATTTGGGTAAATTGCACAGGGATTCCAAACTAGAGGTGTAGCTGCGTTTCTAATTGTTCAGATTCTCTCTGTAATCTATTCTCTGAAAATGCGTATTTAAATCTAGCTTAGCAGACACTGCACGTAGGACTGTCATCTTTGTTGATGTAAGGTCTTCTTATTTATCAACAACACTGACAGTGGCAAGCAATTCCTCAAAGCAGTTGTCAACTTCAATAGAGTGTCACGCTTTAGAGTATTACGCCCTTTTGTCAGTTTTCAGCTATAATATTACATGGTATCTGAAATATATTGTGATAACTTTTAATATGATTAACTGAATATATACAGACTACACTAGCTTTCTCAGATGAGGAGCGGAAACTGAAGGTAAATGCCTCTTACAGGTGAGAGATTTATCAGGCTAGACCACTGTCTGTGTTTAGGTTAGCATATAATGAAGTGTCATTCTGAGCATGTGATCGGGTAAACGAAATAAACGCACTTTGTTTCTATGACTTACTGGGCCACCATACTTTGCAGTACAGCTTGTTAACAAATATCATTGGATATTTCATTGTCTGCTTTTCGTGTGAGACGGGCCTTCCATTTTTAAAGGCAGAGACATTTTCAACAAGCACTTAGAAAGAAAATGTGACACAATAATTTGTTTTCAGCTAAGAAAAAATGGAAAAACACTGAAAATGAGTGGCTATAAGCACATGCTATTTCAGGAACTAAATTTATCAGGTATGTTTTTGTTTCTATTACTAATAATAATGGAATGAATAACTATTAGTTTTACTTATAAATATTTATTTTGAAAAAATAATCAAGAGTAGTGTCCATTATTCCTTATAAAGACCCTGAGAATAAACGGGTATTTTGTCTTTGCAATCACTCAAGTAAAACAATGTCTTGTAGTTTGCCCAAAAAATCGATATTTTTCAACAAACTTTCAGGAAGTATTGTAAGGTTCCTCGGGTCATAGGATAGCATACTTTTATACATGTATCTCTAAGCAGAATACATAATAATGAAAAAATACTTATCGATTAAAACAAAATAATCTAAAAAACGAAATATCATGCTTAAAAAGGTGAAAAGGTTTCTGAAGTACTTTATAGTGTTCCCTAGAGTTCTGAAAAAAGGACACCAATTCCAATATGCTACTTTTTAGTGAATTTGTATAGGAAGAGAGTCAACTACAGCCAAAAGCCCTGGTCCTTAAAGGGTTAACTTAATCACAACTAAATGCTTACAAATATAGAGAAGTAAATATATTTCTTGACACTATGAAATAACCTTTGCTTCGCCTCCTAAACCAAGCCAAGATTTCAATAAAATATGAAACAGAAAGAAAAATATTTTAATTTTTAACAATTACAAGAAAAATATTTTTTGGATGTATTATTAGACTTAAATAGTTTTGCTGTTTGAAAACTGACCTTACCTTGATTTTTTACAAGATCATGTTGGATAACGTGGGAAAACCCCTCATGGGAGGAAAACTCTGGACACCACAAATGATTATCAAGTACTATTTGACTTGATTGAGATATTCTGAGCTGATGACACCATATTTAGGCTAAATATACATTTTAGTTTGATTGAACAATAAAATGTGTTATTATAGTCACACTTTAAATACATAGAAGGGATACGAAAAAAGATGAAAAATAAAAAGGCTGGAAGAGCCAAGAGACATACAGGAAGATAATGGAAGCAGATGGGTGTGACATCTGAAAGGTTTAACACTAGAACCGCAGGATTTTCAAACTACCTAGAACCACCACATGGGTCACTTTGACCCATACATTTTTAAACATCTTTGTTATGAAAATGAAAGACATGCTATCAGATTCAACTGAAAAGTTTTATTCATGAACATCATATCTAACATTTGCAATGCAGAAACACTGTATTTAAATGGAAAAACAAACATAAAAGACTTTATTTTCAAAATGAGTGCCTATACAGCACCACTACAAACAGTGAAAAAATATAATAAAATATACATTTCAAAAGAAATGGGTATGTATATGTATCCGTGTACAGGTGTAAATGGGTATATGTACACACAAAACTATAAAACCAAAATCATTGTTTCTAATACTGCATAAGAAGCAAATATAACATCACTTCCGGTATGAGGGCTGCATTCTACTCTATGGAGGAGCGTACGCGTCTGCCAGCTGACTGTGCCTGCATCCAGGAGCTGTGTTGTAAACACAGAAGCAGTTCCATTGAACAATATTGTGTAAATACGTGTAAACAGGTACATACAAACCTGTAAAACTGAAATGTTTTTTTCTTTCTAAAAATAATATAGAAAAGTACATAAAACATACGTTTCGTATTAGGAACATAAGTTGTTATCCTACTTGTCATTTTCAGTTTGCTGTTTGCATCTGAGTGCAGCTTGCTGTATTCCAATCAAAATGACTACTTTCAAGATTAAATATTTCCTTCTGATATATTCCCAGTTGCATTTCTGCAACAAAATGAAATATTGTTGTCTCCCAGGTACATTGGAAAATAAGCAACTAGGCTTTCACTGAGTTGGCATCTTGCCAAATCCACAACCACAGCAATCTCTGTCTCAGTCAGTCTACAAACAAAGGCTTGAAATAATAATAATAATAAAAAAGTGTACTAGGAGGAGGAGGCGTGTCTTCTTTGCTGCATTACTCTATGTACCTAAAGTAATCTCCTGCAAGCATACACGCACGCATACAGAGACACACGGAAAAAAAACAACTAAAAAAAAAAAAACTTTCAACACTTTATAAAAAAAAAAAGTGGAATAATGTAAAAAAAAAAACAAATAAAAAACACGACAGCTAGTTAGTCCAAGTACTCACCTTTCAAATGACTTGTAGATTAGCAATTTTGGACTGGAGACACAGACGTCATTGCACGATTCATCAATAAACTCACTGTATGTGCACCACCCATCCTAGCCCACTCAAGAAAAAAAAAAAAAAACAAGATTGATGATTGTAGAATTGAGATATGACATGAAAGGTCATGGATACTATATATTTTAGAGATAAGGGATAACAAAACAAAAAAATGCGCTGGTAGACGCGTTTCCTGTGCATCACTTTGTTGACGTGTATCATCAAAATTTACACATAGGGAAACAGTTAATTTTTTTCTAGTACCTAGCCCTATTCAATTACAAGGCTCAGAAACACTGATTTGTTTCCTCTGTGTCTTTTTTTTTGCCGTGAGAAATCTCGAAAGAGAGAGCGCGTCATTGGTGCTTAAGCACCGAAATTAGAATGGCTCGTCACCAAAAGGTTAAAGATCACAATAAACCAAAAAGTGGAGGAAAGGACACATTTTTACCATGTATTGAGACTTTTGGTTCTTTTATTAGGAATACTGCTTTTTAAATAAAGTGGCCACATTCTGTTATACAACAACTAACAGCAGCTAAAGCACTATGCCACTGTGATCAAAACCCAGGTTTCCTTAATACGAAACTACTGCCATTTACAGATAATATCAGCAGTTCAATTCAATCTGGTAAAACTCCCCTGAGACTTCCCATAGAAGTATCGCAGTTACAGTAAATAATGCCAGAATTTACCAAGTTAAAATGTCTCCCCATTTGTTACAAACATGACGTGAATTCTACAAATATTTTCTTCTGTTTGATAAATATTTTTTACAATCCACAAAAATTATGAAATTACAGCATGGATATTCTTGCTCTTGCCCTTTTGTAGATTTTGTAGAGTCAATTTTTCTGTATCACATTTCCAGCAAAATGATGTAGAATATTCCACTTTCAATCAATTATTCTTGAATTATGGATGTTTCCTTATCTCTGACAATTAGAAATAATATATGTATCATTCTTTGACACAACTAGGGGCAGCACAAAATATATTTGACAAATATGTAGGGCAATTTCCTTGTCTACTGTCGACTAGTTTTTGTGGGGGTTAATGAGTAAAATACTCTGGGGAGACATTTCCGCTCTGATGAGTTACATTTCAATTTCTGTAAAAGTATATTATGAAGACCTTGTTGTGATGGGTCACTTGATAAAAGTGAGTCTGTAATACATCATATATAAAGGTTTTAACAAGTGGTAATATTCATCTTCACTGCACATCTTCCCTATGAAAAGCACTACTGAAAAGGGACCGAAACAGTACATATTTCAGTAGTATATCTACATGAATATTTTTTGTCCATATGAAATCAGCTTATTTAAAGTTGTTGTACTGTACTTTAAGGTTTTGCATGAGAAGATTTATACATGTGTGTATGTTGAAGTATCATGTTACAATATCAAGGGACCACATATGACAAATAAACAATGGGTTCATATTTTCAAGAATGTGGTGTAGAAAGTTAAATACATTACAGTATTTGCAGACATCAGTGTGTATTATAATGCAGGACCAGTTTTGTTGAAGTTGACTGATGTGACATTCTGCATGACTGCCTCACTGACTGGGATATTCTGGAGAAGTTAAATTTGTGTTGAGCGGTGTAGAGTAGTGGTGGCCAATACACCAAACACTGTGGATCTTAATGGGTTCGTCAATCCACCAGTAAGCTATGACCAACTATTATTAGCAGGATTGAATATAATAGTGTCCAATACTTAAGATAGCACTAATAAAACAAAAAATTTTCATCTGTCTTGAAACCTGGTGTAAGCAGGGCTGTACGCTAGCATCTGGTTGCATCTTCCTCAGAGTGTGCTACTTGCCTGTTTATGTTAGCGAGATGGTATGTCTGACTGGATGTACGCCTCTCCACTCATTGCATGTCATTTTGAAAGACTGTGTTTGAATATATTTTCATGTTTTAACTTCTGGCTCCCTGTTAAAAATGCAGTCTTTTCTGCCATCAGTTCCCCTGTATCCTGACAAAATGTGCAAAACATAGATATTTTTTTTTAACATTGTCAGACTTAATCCAAGAAATTTTTTTAGCCACTGTTGGCTGAACTTGTATGTTCTTTTGCTACTTACACAACTGTAAAGATGCTGTAACCCTTCTTGAAGATCTCTGTTCACTTTATCTTCTGACATGCCGTCATTGCTCATTTCTTGTAAAGACGCAGATATTTCTGAATTTTGTTCATCGTGGTTTTCTTTTGAATCCTTTCCAATTACATGAAAAATAATTGGTTATTTTCCTCATCTTGGTTTGACAAGTTTTCAAACTGTTTGAAAACAAGTAGAATATGGACCCACACCTACCCTAAACTGATGAAAAAATGGAGACACTAGTTGTCACCTGCCACCTGGGGATCAGTGATATTAACCAATAGACTACTATACTCGTCAAGATACAAGGTTGAGCTGACAATGAGAGTTTATATCCAACTGTGAGTGTTTTATTTATATATATATATCTATATCTATATATCTATATCTATAGATATATATATAGATATATTATATATATATCTAGATATATATATTATATATATATCAGATAATAATATATATACATCGGAAAAAAAAAAAAGTTTTTTTTGTTTATTTTTGTAGCCAACCTTCAGGAATTTCTAGTCACGCACATGTGCCTAAATTAAAATGTACATTTGCACAAGCATTGTTTTTGTCTCATATACAGAAACTGTCAAGATATTTTCATCTGTGCTACTGGGCGACACAGAAGGCTCTCCCCATCAGTTGTAGCAAAAACTGTTGTAAGCTTATATGTTAGTGCTTGTTCTGATTTGTCCCGAGATCCACCAAAAATATTTTGCGATCCACCCATGGATTTAGATCTACGTATTGGCCACTGCTGGTGAAGAGCGTGATTTTTGTGCTAAGGAAACAGTGATTTCAAATGTCAATTTTACATACCAAAGTGTATAAAACATAGAAATAAATAGTTAAAAATAACCTTGAATAATAATAATAATAATAATAATAATAATAATAATAATAATAATAATAATAATGTCAGCAATAATACGTTTTTCTAGCAAATGTGTAGTTTCTCAAGACAAAGTATGGGGTCAATTTTGCACTGGCACAAGGATACGTTACATAGCTTATAGCCATATAACCTATAGCCATTTTATAAGAGCAATAACCCACTCCATATCTTTAGAACAGTATTAGCCAAGCATGTACCAGATAAAAACATATACAATTGTATTTTGCTTCCTCAGTATAAAATTGAACTGCAACCTGATGAGGAGCCTGTGTATTCAGTATTCGTAATCTTTATAATCAACTGATTCACCCACAGAATTAATTGCATTCAGTGCTGAGAATAATATCTCAGATAACAAGCAAATGGGCAATTTAGTTCTCTTTGAAATATTGCATGCAATAAAAAATATTCTTGCAAAAACACAATGAAGACATGGAATGTGTTGTACAGCCAATGTGTATTGTCAGCTATATAAAGGCAAACTTGGTCCACAGTTGCTGTTCACCAAATAATGCTGACACTGTGGGATCTATCCTGTGTTACACATGTATATGGATGGAAACAGGAGATGAAGAGGAGCTTTGAGAAGACATGGCACCTTAGCACAGTCTATATAAAAGAAAACACACATATAAAAGGGGCAGTAAATTCTGAAAATGTAATTGACTTTCATGTGATAATTTCCCATGTGTATTAATGCTTATATCCAACACTGATGCAGATACATTTATTATTTAAATATGTTTATGTTTTTCTTGTTCTTTTAATCATTTCTTTCTAAAACCTACTGCTCATAAAACAATAGACTTAAAGTTACTGGCCTTAACAGTCTTCATAAGAATTAATAACTATCTTTCTCAGCAACACATTTCTGAAGTGTTTGACCTGGAAAATTGAAACAGAAAATGAAGATTTGACTCCTATTTGCTTTGTTGAAGTTAGTTTAGGTTTTAATTTTCTGCCAGTCTAAAGTTGTGTAATCATGTGGAATAATGAAAAAAATTCCCCACGAAATTTGTATTTCACTGACACATTTGGTTCTGCATGTATGCCAATAGGTAAAAATAGCATATTAATCCCCCAAACGTATTAAGATAATTGCATGTAATTGAAATTAGAGAATGCTTATTCCATCATTATTTTAACCAGGCTTTCTCCAGGCTTTTTTTTTTCCAATTTACAAAATAGGTTCCTTCAGGGATTTCAGACAGATGTCTATATTGGAACTTTTGTACATGCATAAATTAGAAACTCTAGCCGTCAAATGACATTTCTGTCTGAAGACAAAACACAGTTGTTATACAGCACAATGAGAAAATAAGCTAGCCTCGTGTTTTATGATTGTTTTATTTTATTTATTAGTTCCTAAGAAAGAAAGAAATTGGGAATCCAAATAAACTTGTCAAATTATTAATTGCTCAATTAACACATTAAGGACACGAGACCTCTATGGAGAAGAAATTACCTTTTCCTCTTTTTCTGAAAAATTCTAACTTCTCTTTCACACTGTCCAGGGAGCTTGGTTTAAAATTATTTTCTGATCAAAAGCATTTCATTTAAGGGTCCCTAGTTGCTTGTTCACTGAAGTCAATAGAATAGTGCCTTTGCATGAACAAGGAGGATGTGTTCCACAATCAAGACCTTGCTAGTTAGAATCCTGGTCCAGCTGAGTGTCAGTTCTTGGTTGGGCGTCTTCATGGGGTGCTGCATTGGCCTTTGCACTCCTGTGGGATGGGGAAGGAAAAAGGCTTCGGTGACCGGTACTAGTTAGACTGCACTGGACTCTTGCACCTGTGGTTCAATAGCTTTGTAATGTACACCATTTTAAAAGAGTCAATTAGCTTGACAGTGGTATGTTTAATTCTCCAGATCGGTAAATGGTTTGCAGTGGTGACATGACATTCAAGTTTGGCATTTCAAATTAGGTAGAAAATGTCTAAAATTAAGATTAGTCAATAATTAAAGTTTAATTTGACCCCATGAACTATTTGAATTTAACAGGGTTTACAATATTTCTCACTACAAATATAGTTAGATTTTATCAACTTCATATGGTATTGGCCCTGCAGTAATTAACTGACTTTATTCTTTGTTGGACTCACCGCTGTTCTTGACAAATTCTCAAAATAATTCTACCATACGTTTTTCTTTCTGCATTGTAGATCCTTGTAAGATCCTAAAACATTTCCCCTGAGATAACCAATACATCAAGGGTGGCAAGAAGTATTTCCCTTGCTAGTCATAGGAGTGTCTCTTTATGTGTTATTATTAAAACAAATTGATTTTATTATACATTAAACAACTGGTTTGCACCATTTATACTTTGGTCTCAATGGTGTATCAGGGGAACTTTAAGACTTACAGTCTTTATTCAAAGTTTTTACATTACCCTAGATCGTGTGAGGGAAAAACACATGAATGGCTAAGGAAAAGCTGATTAATTAAAAGAAAAAACTTTTATTTCATGACTTCTAGTCATTTAATACTTATTTAATGGATTTTGTTTTGTAGCTCAGCTGCAATTAGTGAACATTCTTTCAAATAGAATTTTTAGTCACATTAAAAACAATGTATTTATCACCACTGCACCTCGTACCTTAGAGACTATATGAAAAAAAAAAAAAAATGTAGACTTTTTAAGTTGTTCATTGACAAAAGGGCAATTTAGCTTTTAGAATAAGGATTCACTTTTTTCCTACTTTGTGACTTATAATCCTCTAATGAATTTGTTGACGTTATGGATTGAGTATTAAAATAAAACGTTTCAAAACATGATGGATATCAAGAAACAGTGCATACACAAAGTGACAGTTCTGGTGTTGTTTGAAATTGTATGAAAACTGCAGCTAAGATTACCTGGAAATGTGGTAATGGTGTATCTGAGTTAATTTCACCCTGGTTATATTAATTAGGAATGGATGTTAATGAACCCTCAGAAGTAACATTGCATAATTACATATAATTAATTGTGTATAATATGAATAGTCCTGTAGAATTAAACCTACAGTATTGTTTTGTTTTAAGATCTGTACGTACAGTTTGTATAGGTGTATGTTTTTTTTATTGGATTTTCCTTTTTGTCTCAGAATTTAACAGTGTTTTTTAATATTGAAAATCACATCAAGAGGACTGGATTTATTATAGTCGAGAAATAAACAAACCTCTACAAAAGTTTTGTTTTGCTGTTGGCTGTTTGTGGTGAAACAAAAATGCCATCTTGTTCTTATAATATTGTAGTTTTCTACATAATTGAAGCATTCATTAAATGGCAATTGATGTACAGACGGAAAAGGGATTACATAGCAATAAAATCATGTGTAATATTCCTGCTAAAACACAATACTCTTAATAGGATGTTTATTTAGTCCATGTTGATATGCCTCATGAGTTCCATTCTAGGTGTTTAAAACTAATAGTGTGAAATCTATTTTTGCATTGTAATGACAAACTCCACAAGATTGTTTTTATCAGTCAAGATCCACCTTCCCAAGCTCTTTGTATTGTTCCCAGACAACATTTGCCCTAAAGGAAGCTGTTTTGATCCAGTGTGAAAGCACATTGTTTATAATCGTAAGCAGTAATGGTTCCTTTATTTTGCCAAAATGTACAGGTGTGAACATGTGGTTGGTAGTGCACAGGTGTAGAGGTGAGGCAGTCATTATAAACAACAGTACAACAACAGTTCAATGGTCAAAACAAAGCTTTATTGATGCTCTTTAATACTAAGATTGACTATACACAACAATGTGTACAGCCAATCAAAACCACAGGGTTCACTCCTGAAATAATAAAACAAAACACCCTTTAAAACACCTACACGATCACCAGTGCAACAGTGAGTGCTCTGGGTGCAAGTGGTGTTTGAACAGTGAACAGTGAAGAGGAAAATTGTTAAATTCTGATGAACTTTAAATCTTGTGTGTTACATGTTCACCCTGCATTTCTTTTGAACATTTAATTGAACATGAGGTGCCTTTGAGCCTGTAGCAAGCAGTGATTGGATCAGCTGCAGCTGGCCCTTTGGGCTTGTGAACAAGAATGTTCCCCCATCCCCAGGACACCAACTGATAACTCTGAGACTGTCTGGCCCCAGGAAAGAACTGCCCATGACAGTTGGTTCTGGTAGGTTCCAGCACAGCTGGAACCACATGTAATGAACAAAAGGGCTTATCACAAACTTCTATGACATTCCAACTAGAGACACACCCTATCTTGTAATATTCTGTATAAAATCTAATGTAACCTTTCTTTCTACAACAGTCTCTTGTAGACTCTTCCCTTGTATACATTGATTAAAATATAAAGAGCTGATAATAAACCTGAATCCTGAGTCTCTTTGGATAGCGGAGAATAAATCCACTACAACAGTGAGTAACAGTGCAGTGCAGTCCGGGGTTTGATGCTGGCTGAATAGCGACAGCTCCCTGATATTTAGCTGTCTTCAAAGACAAATACAGATAGTTAGCAAAAGAAACAAAACACTTAACACTCACTCTGCTTATTAATTACATCCGTTCTCTCAACGGATCCTTTTCATAACCATAGTGACAGAACAGAACACTGGGGCCACTTCCCCTAAATGTCTTCCGTCACTTGTATGTGTGACAGGGTAGCCATTTGTTGATGTCAGACCAGATGCAGGAAGAAAACACACAGGCTGTACTGCAGGGCAAAAGACGCTGTGTGTACCGTTTATTTAAATAATATAAATAAAATAAATATTTAAACAAAAACACTGCTCACAGAGCAAAAAATAAAGGTTTTAACAAAAACAAAAGTCACAAGCACAAAACACCAAACAAATGATCCAGGTCAGGCTGGGCAAATCACCGTCACTGTTCCTAGATTATTTTTACTTTCCGTTTCGTTTCTTTCTCGTTTCCCCAGAACATGCTCCTGCCAATCCATCATTTTTCGCACTGCAGATCCATGACGAGGCCACCAGATCTATCGTGCCAGAGGACAACACAGACCTGATGGCTCCACTGCTGAACAGGAGACGCCATATCGGCTACAGTGGATTCCCCTGCCGACCTAAGCCCTCCCTACCTGGGCAGCGCTCTGCCAATTGTGCGTTCCCCCCTAGGAACCCCCGGTCATGGTCGGCAGTGACATAGCCTGGATTCAAACCTGCAATCTCCAGGCTATAGGGCGCATCCTGCACTCAACGCAGAGTGCCTCTCCTGGATGCGCCCCTCGGGAGCCCCAAGTAAAATTATTTTTATTGTAATACCGTAAATTAACCATGGGAAGATTGTGTTGGCTTAACTGTTGTCAAATTCTAGATCTTTCTCTAATCTGTGTTGCTTAAAGTAATAGAAAATGCCCAACAAATTGTAGTAAATTAGCAGAGTATAATTCATGAGAAAAGTACTAATTCAACAACTGTGGAGTGGCTCTGCATTATGCAGCCAAAGAGGTTCTGTTTATACAGTATGTTCAACTACTTTGATTCAAGACAGTACTTGCCTTGTTGTTTGCAGTAACTTCAACCCGCTGTCCTTGTAACAACTCTACTGGGAGCTTCTTTGTCACCCTATTCTCAAAATCTATAATCTATACTCACTTGGCACATAAGGGGACATTGTTATCAGTGCTTACTCACAGATTGGTTGGCAACAGTACTGCTGTTTGGCACAGTAACCACCTGTATATGGTAAAAATATTCGTAAAATAGTTCATAATATTTATCATCTCATCTCATATCCCACATACTTCTGCATGTATAAATGTCACAGTTTTAAATTTTGTATGTAGTAATGTATGAGTTTTCAAACAAGTAAAATAACTGCTTATCCAAAAGTGATAAAACTTTCTTTAGCACACTTTTTTGAGTTTATCAGAATCAAGGAACATCTTTGTCTGGTTGTAATTAAAACGTCCATTTCTACATGAACACACTGTACATTGAAGATAGATTATAGTAATCAACTTTTTGATGTTGCTGATGGCTCTAATTCTGAATGTCACTGATATTCTTGCCAATGTTATTATTTTAACTTGGATATAACTGTACAGATGTAACTTATTTTTTTTTTTACAAAATGCTCCCAGATGACACAGTCAGGTTAAAAGAATATCATACATACATCACAATCCTTCCATTTACATGAACCAGCAATTAAATCGTAATGCTGAATGAAATGATATGCCTACAAATGATATGACTTTTACACTGTCTTATTCCATCTTTTAAACACATCTATTATTCCTCCTCCCTGTTTGGAACAGTCCTTTTTAACATTTTTCATTTAATATGATGTAGCAGACAGTCCTGTTCTGGTACGAATTGATGCCTACCCACTGGAAGAAAAATGCGTGGAAATCAGGAGAAAGCTCTTCTATTTCATTTTCTTACACAATTACTGTTCCATGAGCATTGTCATCTCTGTCAGTCAAGGAAGAAATGCTATATATCTACAGTCTTTCACCACATTAATTACCTGCGATTTGGCAATAGGAGACATGTTTGTGCTTCTTTTGAGTGGTGAGGATTCAGCTAGAGAAAATGCTCCCTATTTCCTTTAAGAATATAGCTTTAGTTGTGCACACTGTATAACTAATGCACAGAAGTCCTGAAGGACCAATAGTTGTGCAATAGATGTAGTGATGATGTGATTAAGACACAGACGACAGACAACAAAGTTCACAATCCAAACAGGTTTTATTTTATAATCCTGGTCTGGCGACCACAAAGAATAATCCCAGTCAACCCAAAGGGTTGCAGTCCCAAAATAATAACACAGTTTGTGATGAATAAACACAGAAGCACACGCACAAAGACACACATTCACAAGTCCGGAGTGATTATTTTTGTGCTCATGGTGATTTACAATTTGTTTGTGAACAAGGTGCAGTGTTGCCCGGGTTTAGTGCTGGCCTGTAGCGACAGCTCTGGATCATGTTAGCTGTCTAATAAATAACAAACAGAACAATTAGATGATACAAACAAACAAAACACTTTTTTACACTCATTTTCAGCGATTCTCTCTTAACTATTACAAAAGGAAAAGATCACCTAGCCAAGTTCTCTCTTTGTACCTTCAGTCACGCCCCCTTGGTTAACGAGTATAACCATTTCTCTTCCAATCCTTGGTTGCCACATCGCTTCCCTCTGGAGCGATGACTTAACGTACCGCAGCTGTGCTCCCTTTCTAGATGGCTGACTTCCACCTAACCCTGGGAATGAATTGTCAGGCCATCCAATCCAGGGCACTCTGTTCCTTTTATACAACACCCTCACATGTCGTGAGAGATTTATCACAAAGAATTATTCTGTCTCTGTCACAGCGACAAATTATATTATGTAAAACTATAAATCTGTACAGTAGGCCTATACATTATACAGTACAGTAGTAAAATCAAATGAATATCTAGCACACTTTCTTTTTACTTTAGCCTGTAGGCTACAGGTAACACAAAATAAATCATGCTGCTGCGTTTTACACATTGGTGTATAATGCAAAAAAAAAGATTAAAATGTAAGCTAAATGATTTAATTTTTTTTTTTTATCATTTATTATTATTATTATTATTATTATTATTATTATTATTATTATTATTATTATTAGTGTTGTTGTTTTTAACTTGGACTATTTAGTAGCCTAGACAATTAACACAAAATAGATCATGTTCCTATACAGATGCTCAGAATGAGCTGGAGGGGTTAGCGGCACATGTGTGCAGTCTAACAGAATGGTGCTTGTTTAGTACATTTCACCCTAGACTTTCGACACATTTGCAACTGGTTTGCAACTATAGCTGCAACACTTTAGTACATCTACCCGTAGTGGAACTGCGCTGCTAAGCTTGTGTGTGATGCTAGTAACGCACTTATTGACAAAAAGACTTTCATTCATGCTTGATTGACAGTTCCAGGTGAGAGGTACAGTTCATTACTTCCTGTTCAAAAATCCTGTTAAATTCCTGTTTGTAGTCTTGGTTATTGTAATTTAATTAATGTGGTTGGCAAGTAACTAATTCAATAATACGTTATATAATAAAGGGCTTATTGAATGCAAATAATCAGCAGTCTATTTAAAATAAATCTGATTGAGGTTAGACTTTTCTCTTGATAAGCAATATTATGAAAACAACCCCCACTACCATCTTTGAAACACTCATGACTTAAGTGATTACAGAGCAACTTAATTACTGGCAGGTAATTTCAGTGCATGCAGAGTACCCCTGCTGCATACATGTGTCTGATTTGGAAAACTGACAGAAAATATTGTATTCACCTTTGTGATAAGTTAACCCAAGGTTGATTAAAGTAAGGTTATTGTATTTTGTCATATTTTGTCTTACCACTGTTTTAAATTATTTTCATATCTTTAAAGTTCTGTTTTTCATTTTACCTTACACCATTGTAAATATTTTCTTATCTCAAGAAAGATGTCAGACAGCTAGTTTAATCATCTTTTTCTTGGTCACATAGATGCATCAACGTTCTTGGGAGCATGTTTACACATAGGGCTCTATGTACTAATATTACTGATGTGTTCGTAAATATTGCTAATTCGTAGCCTCTGTTCTTCGTAGAATTTTTCCGTGCAATGTATTAAACAGCTCTTCTTCATGAACAACTACCGTAATATCACTGTTACAAACAGCATAAATCACTGCTTATTATACAGGAGAGATCAGAATTCGCATCTCATTATAAAGAGAGTCGCAACGCCGAAAGTCAAGATTTAGAACTTCCTTCTGGCAAAGATAAATGCGTGGTATATTGAACAGAAACAAGTGGTAGGCAGATATAATAGGATCGAGCTCTGGCTTCTGCAGACTCCGAACTTGATGCAACCGTGGTACCGGCCAATAAGAAAAGTAAAACAAATTTCCACAAAGATGAAATTGACCTGTTAGTTAGTGACATGGAAAACATGAGGAAATATTATTCAACACTTTGCAGGGCCAAAAACAATAAACAAACGAAACATGGAAAGAAATAACTAACAAAATAAATTCACTAAGACCAGTGCTGGCGTTAAGATTTAATGTGAAGTAAACCGCCCACCAACCCCCCCAAAACATGAAGCGCTGCTGCAGCACAACCTAAAGAAATCCTTTTGAAAATAAATACATCAGCAGCAAAATCTATCGATCAAAAACGTTTTTTTGTTCTTGAGCAAAACATATTCTAACAAGACAGTAACCATGTACAATTAATGTTATCAAGTACAAAAGTTAGTATGAAAACATTCTATTTATATAATATATATATGATATATAATATATATATATATATATATATATATATCTAATATATATTGGTGCACGAAGAGTTTTGCTTCTCAAAACTTAGCCTGCAGTACAAACGCTTTCGTTACAACTCATAAGCGAAAACATAATTCTGTGAAGACACTTAACAAATTAATACCACAAAACCATGCTAATTTAAGAATATTGCAGAAAACTTTTGTTTGAGTCTATGTATATTTTAGTTGCGTATAGGAAACAAAGTACAGTACATACAGTCATAAGAAAAGATATCAGTTTGTGTTTAATTAAATAACTCTGCAATTATTATTATTTTTTTTTGTGGTTTCTTTTACATTTTAAGGTGCTTTATTTTAAAGTAACTAAAAGCCAGGAATCGTTTAAATAATACGTTTCACATATGAGCAGCTAGTTGAAGCTACGCCAGTGAGAGGCATACGTAAAATCACAGGCACAACCCAAAGTCGTAAATTATGAAAAAATAATAATACATCAAGGGGTAAGCATGAAACTTTGGTATTATAATTTGGTATTTAATATTTTTGTTCTTTAACCATTCTTCCATTTTACCTTAATTTCCAAGCCCTTTTTTTAGGAACCACAGATATATCCCATAGCTACTACCCTAACACAATTTAGAACAGTGCATGAAAAGGCATACTCTAATAAACTTGGCACAGTCTAAAGACCTCATCATTCTTTTTTTTTCATTTCACAAGAGCATTAGCTGTCAACGAAAATAATCTCTGGCACACTGATCAATGATATCAAAATTTTTACCGGGCTCTAGTGAATTGGTAGGAGCTGCAAAAGGTTCAGCCACAATATCTACATAACTGCTGTGAAATCGCAGCACTGGCTGTGATTGAGCACTTCAATGCACTATCTTCCTGTCCCTCTTAATCACCCATTACCAGTGAGTGTATCCATCAACGCATAGCATTCCACAGGCTCTTTGCTAATGGGTTCCATTGCAGCATCAAACTTGGGAAATTAGATTTTAACAAGGTCAGCAACTGATAAGTTTATTAGCTAAAAATAATTTGACACCACATGGGATCAATAGCTGCAAGCATTTTCTGACTGGAAGTTAAAGATACATATTATAAAATAATCGTGAAATCTCTCTAGAAAAGCATATTTAATTCTAATGTTTAAAGATAGTTTTTTTTTTGACAGATGGGCTAGGTACTACGTGTGTTGTTCCCTGCTGTCTCTGTCATACTCTTGTCTGCATTGTGTAGGCCTTGCAGTCTTGAATGAGAAATTATTCTCACTTCAGAGGCTCAGGGACACAATCAAGCCTACATGTAGCAGAGGCTGCAGAGCCCATCTAATTACCAAGTACCGGTTGATTAATTAACTGTTGGAAAACATCTTGCAACCTTGGAAAAACTGTAAAATAAACTCTATGGTAACTTCCATATGGAAATGTCAATTTTTAAGATTCAGAAATTAGTTATAAAACAATCTTCGTTTTGGAAAAAAAAAACACATAACAAAAAAACTACAGTACCATAAAAAATGATTTTCTAGGCATTTTTGCAGGGCCCTTAAAAGGGGGAGCGACTAATACACTGGTGAGATGTATGCACTGGTGTGTTTAATATTAAACTACTGTACCAGTGCCACAATGGGATTACTACAACCACGGTTATTATGGCTCACACGACCTTAACTGTCAACATCCCGATTATGTTTTCAGGATCAAACGCAAACCACTGTTCTAATTAAGTTTTAATTTGTTACTCTCAATACCCGAAGTCACTTTCAATGTTAAACATTAGTCTTCAGACTCTTTCAGTCTAAAAACATCACACCTATACTGATTCTCTGTTAACACTAGCTGTCAGTCTTTATGAATTTTCTTATTTCCACCCTCCATTGATTTGTCAACATTCAGAATAAACCTTCCCCTGGGATCCATAGCAAACAGCTATTGGTTAGAAAGATGAGTAAATTTATCAAGTTTGAGTTTGCTGTAACTGCAGTGCTTTTTGAGAGTGGTGTGACAGAATAGGAGGAGTAGTCAGGTGAAGCACCTGGCTCCAATTTGTTTTAATGGGGGCCCTACATAAAGGCAGGGGAAACCCTGTAGTAAGGGCTTCTGTGGTGAAGGCTACATATAGCCGTGAGGCGACCTGTCTGGTTGGAATCAGCAAAGGTACTGTGGAGACTTGTTTTGAATTGTTTGTGACTGGGAAACAGCTGAGCCATCATGTAGGTTAGGATTAATCAGAAAGTTTAGTACGCCCGGTTGGAGTTAGGTTTTTGTTTTGTTTTGTTTTTTTTATTTTATTGAGTGAATACAAGTGCGCAAGTACACGCTGAAAAATAAAAATTCCTGTTTTTGGGTCAAATAACTCATGTACAACAAACCCAAGAGCCAAAGGCTTGGTTACACTGGATAAAGTAGGATAAAATTAAAATGTTAACGTAGACGCACTGTATTCGGTACATCACAGTGTTCTGTACAGTAGACCTTTTTATGTAAATTATAAATAAATACATCCAGGTTAGAAATTAAAATGAATAGTAATATACAGTTAACTTCCCATTTTTGCCACAGACAATACCGCTCTTTGTTCCTGTACGTTGAAACTAAGTAACAGTACTCCGTACAGTACACCTACAAAATAGACCCGTGATTACGTTTACCCCTTTTATTGTCTCGAAAAAATTTGTTTGAAGTAATATAATTATTAATTTTATTATATAATACATATTTTAATATCCTCATGTCTCAATTACATGCGTTGGTATTTAAGATTGCAAACATAACAGTGAAAAAAGAGCACTAGTATAACCAGCTCTTTCTGATGTGCTGAAAACAGCCATAGGCTATGTGCCCTTCCTACAATGACATCAGAGTTCTAACTTAAAACAAACTTTATTAACAATAATGAATTTACAAGCTTGAACAAGTTCTGGTACATTTAAATCTGGGGACTCAGTGACTTATAACATCATAGTTAACATTGTAGTTTTGAGCATTGTGTAAGTTATAGTTAAAGTTAATTAGTAAACAGCTAAAACACAAGCGCTCTTCATACAGTTTATTCCCACAAAGTTTATTAAGTAAAATACTAGAAAAAAAGTTCAGTTGTCATTAACTGTTTTTAATTAATGATACCTAAATTAAATAAAATTTTATGAAATATTAAATACATTTTTCTCAAGTGGTATTGCAGTGCTTAGGTGCAGTGGTGATGTGGTGCTCAGGAATGATAAACACTAATATAGTTCAGTCAAAAGAGCTCTTTAATCAGTGGGGTTTGGCAACCGTAAATAATAGTACCTGGCTCTACACAACATGTGTGTTGCACAGGTAAAAACACAGGGCACTGTCCTGAAATAATAATGCTGTTCACACACTCTTTATACACACATGCTCACACGTCCAATAGTAGGTGCTCCTTGTACAAGTGGTGAGTCAATACAGTTAAGGGTGCCAACACTGATAGAGTGGTAGAGTGGTCCAGGGTGGATCCTGGCTTTTAGCGACAACTCCCATATTGGTTAGCTGACTACAAATGACAAACATAACAGTTATTAGACAATACAAAACAACACAAAACATCAAGGTTCTATTCTCACTGTACTCCTTTACAGGTCCTTTTGTAACCATAACAAATGAACAGATTGCTCAGCCACATTCCCTGATATACCCTCAGTCACGTCCCCTTTGGTAATGAATGCAATCGCGTCTCCTCCAGTCCATGACTGACACATCGCCTACCACAGTAAGGCAATGACTTCTAATATTGTGGCTTCGCCCCCTTTCTGGATGTCCGACTTCTAACTGACCCTAGAATGAACATGTCAAACCATCCAGACCGGGGCACACTGTTCCTGTTATACCGTGCCCTCACCGGTCAGGAGGGAGATTGTTGACTCTGATTAATTCGCTCTCTGAGCTACATGGAGAGTTTAGCTTGCTACCAAGATTTAAGTCGTTAATCAGTGACTGTCTGGAGGTGTGTATATTTGATTATTATATTTGGAATTTATGTTTAACCCTTTGCAGTCCTATGTCAGAACAGGTCCAACATTACAATTTTCCCTTTCCAGTCCGATGTCTGACATCATCAAAAAGACGTAAAGCACAGGTCTCTAGTTGTTTATTCTCTGGAAAAAGGTAAAAAAAACCCTTTCAATGGCCGAGTGAGACCGATAGGAGCCGAATGAAGCCGAAAAAGGGCGTATCTGATAGCCCCATGCACCACAGAGATAACACGGACATAAACAAAGGAGATAGCTGCTTCTGCATCCAGCACTCAAAGAATATCATGGACATTTGCAGAGTTTTTTGAGATGTTATAGTATTATTGAGGAGTTTGGTGATAAAACGAGTGATCAGGGGAGGATTTATCAGTATGCACATCTATAATGAGGTATGTGAAAAATACAGTGAACAAGGGGTGGGGCTTGGCTGGAGATACAGTACTGAGTGTCCTTTTGCAATTGAGTGTGTTTTAAACCTGTTTTACTCTGAAAAAAAAAAATTAAAAAGCACATGTAAAATTAACAGGATGTGTGAAAATAAATTGAACCTGACTCACCTGACAAGCGCTGAATAAATAGACCGCAAAGGGTTAACAAAAGTAAAATATAAAGAGAATGCACTTTTGACATTAGTGGGGAAGCATTGATATAGGTTTTATTGGCCCTTGCGTTATTTGTTTTGAAGTTGTGTGGTAAGCATTTCTCAACACAAGTTTTGCAACATTATGACAGGGGATTAGGAATTTCTGTCTCAATACGATGTTGATTCTTTAATTTGTCACTGGAAATTGACGCATTTTGACCCATGGAATAATGTTAATAGTCTACCTGCTCCAGACATGTCCAAAATCTAGCAAAGTATAGCATCATAATGGTGTGATGCCAAAAGTAGTTCTAAATGGACATAGATAACACTGGATTTGGGCAGAATGAAACAGTCTTGACTAAAAACACACAATTGTTACCAAAAAAACTTTAGCTGATACAATGTTAAAAGTCATTGGCACAATATTTCTGATGATTGATGGAATTCTTAGAATTTGTATTTACAATGTATTTAAATATACATGTCAGCCCCCCTCCAACTGCCACTACCTGACCACCTGTTTCCAGTTGCTGGATCATATTATGTTAAATGAGCATCCCTGTGAATTAAATATTTGTCTTTTCCTGTTGGTTTAGAGGACATGCATCTGTAGAACATTGTCATAGGGAGCTGTCTTTGTCCAACAGATCATCTCACCTCCTAGGAACCTGGCCTCTTCACTGACACAGCTTCTTAATATTTCATCACATGCTGAGCGGCCCATATGCTTTAAAGAATGACTTGATTTGGCTAAACTGCACCTCTAATGAATTCAAAATTGAAATACATGATTTGTAGGATGTGCTTGTCTATGCACCCTCTACTTCTTTAAAATTATCTTTCTGGGACTAATAACTCAAATATGGAAGCCTTTAGGTGGACTGTCCATAGAAAACAATTCTATTCAAATCAAACTTGATTTTTAAGTATCCATTTTTTGTTTTGTTATTAAGTTGAACATTGTTATCAGGTATGGAATTATTGGAAAATCATAAATGATATTGTTTGTTATGGGACGAAAAGGTTCTTTAGGCTTCAAAGGTGGGAGTCCACTGAAGTAAACAACTGCATTTTGTTCATTTTAAATAATTCCACCTAATGAACAAAATCAATTTTAGTAGTACTAAAAATGATACTGCAGTAGAACGAATTCATGGCTATGCATAAGCTCTACATTTTTCTGATTTGTGTTTGACAGTTTAAAAGGCAGTCACCAAGATAAAAGGCTGAGCAGCTGCCAAAGTCATGCTATAGAATAATATAGCAATTCTTTATTAGCTCCTGAGTTAGTAGAGAAAGGCTACTATATATATTAGTATCCTTTACCTCTGGCATTGGAGGCATACCTTATCCATGCAAGTCTGTACCATTGTAACGCAGATATAGTCAGCTTCCTCAATATAGTCAGCTAGATTCCATAACAATGGTAGATCTAATTCCATTTTTAAATACAAATTCGTACTTCTGCTTGTTCATTTCCCAATGTTTTGTGAAATTCTTGAGAATCGTGGAGAAGTGCTTATGTAGGTTTCATTGGCCCTTGCATTATTTGTTTTGAAGTTGTGTGGTAAGCAGGAGAGCAGGAAGTGTATCTCTGTCTCAGTATGATGATGATCCTTCAATTTGTCAGTGGAAATTGATGCATTTTGAGCCATGGAGCAATGTTAATGGTACCAAACTGGTCCTGGTCTACCTGATCCAGACATTTCCAAAATCTAGCAAAGTATAGGACGATGATGGTATGATGCCAAAAGTAGTTCTAAACAGACACAGATAACACTAGATTTGGGCAGAATGAAATAGACTTGAATAAAAACTTTTGCTGATAAAATGTTAAATGTCATTGACACAATATTCTGATGACTGATGGAAATCTTAGAATTTGTAATTACAATGTGTTTAAATATACATGTCAACCCCCCTCCAACTGCCACTACCTAACCACCTGTTTCCAGTTACTGGATCGTATTAAGTGAGCATCCCTGTGAATTAAATATTTGTCTTTTCTTGTTGGTTTAGAGGACAAGCATCTGTAGGACATTGTCATAGGGAGCTGTCTATGTCAACCAGATCATGTCACCCCCTAACAGTAGTAGCAAACTAAGAAAAATGAAAAATAAAACCAGGAATCCCCTAAAATATATAAAATATGAAACTCCCTGCTATCTTTTCTAACAAAGGTATATTACATCATTACTGCATTGTTGTAGAACGTTAACAAATCAAGCATGCGTGTTAATGTTATTTTTTTCTCCGTGCATCCATGAGTAGAACATTATTTTGATTCCAAAATTTAGTTGCAGCTTCAGCAAAGATATTTTTTCATTCACATAGTAATGATGCTGGGGACTCCCCTTCCCCAAGCACAGGTTGAAGAGAGTCCAAAGACACAATACAATATTTTGATTAATATAGGTTTCCCTTATGACATTGCCCCTTTTTTCTTAACCTATCAGAAAACACAATTATGCACTGATGCAAGTTTTACAAGCCTTCTATGTGGGGCCCACTTTTCTTTATCTCCAAAACAAAATAATCAAACTACAGTTTAATAGGACACAAGAGAGAGAAGAAAGAAGGAACAAGCATTTAGCCTATTTTTCTTTGAAGTTTAAACTGTGGGAAAGGAATGTTTAGCCAAAGGTATCACTTCCTTAAGAACACAGAATACAGTGTAATCATCTTTCAAGTTGTCATCAAATTTAGGGTACATTAAAGCTTTCCTGCCATTTGGCTGCTTCACTAAATATTGAAACCAAATTGCCTTCATACTGGCTGTCTATGTAACCTAGCTAATTTTTAAACTATCCTGTTTCTCTAAAGGTATATGTTATCCAACAATTGAGTCATTTACATGTTACACACATATAAATACATTAAATTATTAATTAAAGTATGTTGAATACATTTATGTCTGTCATTTTTATTATTTTGTAATGTAATTTGGTTTATCTCACAGTTTCACCACACCCGGGCAGGCGGTAGACATCTCCTATTCATCATTCTGTCATAGTCTTTAATAACAATAATGAATTTGTTGCGGCAGCTTTGTACACGTTAAATGACTGTGCAAAGAAAATTGAAAAAGTGTCTGCACAAACCAATTAAGAGTCTTTTTTATGTTGCCTCTTAGTCTATGCTTGAAGGAATGCCTGGCATTTTGGTTGCACACAAGGTTTAACATTCAACTCTTTTTGTAGCCTTTTTCTTTATATTAAATTGAGGGCTGTGTGACTAGAATTCATATACAGTAGCTGGCATTTCAGTGAGCCTTATAATAATAATAATAATAATAATAATAGTAATTAAAAAAATTAATGGCGCTGAAATAAATTACATACATAAGTGTTGAAAAACATTTTTTTTTTTTTAATCATACACTTTGCAGAAAAATGACACCTGAATGAAAAGGTTAATCTAAATGAAAGAATCAATTTATGTTATGTTTCTACTTTAATTAGTCGGCACTGTATTCTGTATACAGAAAAAAAAAAGAGTACATCGACATCCAGAAAACAGGAGTACAAAGATACTCATGGTGCTTTGAACCTGCGAGCATTAGCTGGGCACAGAACCAACAACCAGCCACAAATGAGAAGAAAACCTGGATGTCATCTGGTTTTTCATGGTGAATGCATGAGGGTATGTGACACACAAACCATGCAAATCTATAGTCATACACCGCATTCTAGAGGTCTTTTTAACTGGTCAAGCAGGATGTTAAAATGCAGGTGGGATTCACTTTCAGCATGGAACAATTAAGAGCAGACTTTTGCTGCCCTAAAGGATGGCAGTGGAAGTGGGATATGGAGCATTCAGAATGACTTTAATATTAACTGTGATGTCAGAGCTTGTCCTGTAGCTCAGATTAGTGGCAATTGACAGTCAATGATGTTCCTATCTCTAGCACTACAGAGACGTAATGGCTGTGGGGTTAACAATGAATGATCACTGTTGTGGAATAATCTATAGTAGACATTGAAGATGGTTGAGGCCAATGTATCCTGAGGAACCAGTATCAGAAACCAACTAGTGGCCAATATTATTAGCAAATACAGTAAATAAACTTCAGTTGTGTGAGAATTATAATAATGAACAAATAGTAATTGGCTTACATTTGTTTCACATCAGTTAAAAGTGCCTAATTGAATAAAGAGGTCCTTATCTGATAAAAGCAGTGCTGTTCGACATGTAAAACCATGGAAGACACTGATAAACAACTTTCTTAACACCAAGAACTGTTTTTAGTAGTAAGGACACTGACAACCATGATAATAAATTACCTGAGACCTGATTTATTGAGGCTATAGCTAACCTGTTATGGTTTGACTTTCAAAAAATCTAAAACTTACCTTAACTACAGAAAGTGTTTATAATGTACTGTAAAGTGTACATTTGTTCTTGGGGCATTACAAACGGGTTTCGCTTTACGCAGCACATCTGGGATCAATATCGTGTCCTCTTGAAGTACAAACTTTACCCTAGGCAGCATAAAATAAGAAAACAACTTGCTTTGCATATGACTTTGCCTTTCACAGAGTGATACTCCACTTGGCACCACTAGGTAAGGTCTAGGACTGTTGATATGTGCTTTTCATTAGCTACTGTCTTTAGAGTTGTATTGATTGTCTCTTAATTACACAAGTGTAGCTGCAATCTTTGATATTCTTTGCCATACATAAGGGATCCTTGAATGGCTTGTATAAATCAGAAGACGGAAAACAATATCTTGGGAGACAGGCTGGGATTGTTTAGAGATGCATTGAAGGTCTTATTTAGATCTTGTGTTCTAAAGTTATTATGTTAAGGGCACAGTGCTCCAAGGGGAGGATGGATGCTGGCAGGTTGCCTAACATCCCTAATGGTGGCGCCACAGTAAAACCCTCATTCTTGGAAACCTAATACATGCTGGATTTTGCCTTACTGTTCCACATTAAGGTTTCTGCTGGTCTATCCCAGTCTGTGCCAATAGAGCTGCTGCTATATGACCACCTGCCATGTTAAATGATGGTATGTTTATATTTGCAAAAAATACTTTCACTCAGTATATGTCAGAAAAAAGACCTAAAACAGCAATTTGCAAGACAACCCAAAATTAACATAAGTGACATGAGACAAAGGAGATGTTTAAGTGCTTGTCTTCTGCCGTTGTATATCTTGATATTTGAACACATATTTTGAGTTACTTTGTTCATTCCATTCATCTTCCATTCGTCTGATTCCATTTGTCTTTTCCCCCAGAATGCTATTACCATTATAGATGTCCGTTGTGCTATCACTTTCGTTGCTATAATATTGCATTTTTTTTAACAATCATTCGGTACTGGAATACCACTGTGCTGTCTGCCGTCTTGATATGCAATACAGTGCTGATTAACGTCAGAACCTGTAGGGGGTTATGTGGTGCATACTGTGACAGGCATAGCTATAGTTACCACAAAGGTCACCACAAAGGTTACCATTTACCTCTGTGTGATTTCTGCTCACCTACAGTGTAAACTTTACACATATATCCCCTCTGGATGAGATTTTCAAATAGCATACAAGTGAAATGTACTGTAAGCCTCAAAATCAATACATAACTAATACCCATTTTGTAATAAATAGAATGCTATGTGCTTTCACCACACATGGAGTGAATAAAATGTTACATGATTCTGAAATCAATAACCAATCCTTGGGGCTATATAATCAACAGAACAAAAAATTAGAGACAGATGCCCGACCCTTACCAGAGACTGCATGCTGTACCAAACAAACACATTATCTTCGTATGCACTCAACATACACTTGGAAGTCCTGAAACCCTCAGTGTTATTATTTTATATATACTTATCACACTCCAAACTATACTTGTAGAATCTGAGAACAAAAAAAATCACAGACTGGAAAAAAAGGATCCTTGACCTAACCCACCTGCAGGTAACAAGATTATAGATTTTATCGTTATAATAATATTGCCTTTTAATGGCATTTCCTCAAGACTATAATGGCAAAATACACACAGACCCCCATCAAAAGAAAGAACATTATTCTCAAATCAATGATCATTCTGATAAGAGAAACCCACAGACTCAATGCATTACATGTTAAGGATATGTGGAGTACTATTTTTCTCTATGCTACTTATTCTCCTTAGCATTTGGTTAGAGTAAGGGTTAATATTAGCGATAGGGAGAAAGTCATCAAGATAATAAACAGAACAGGCATGTTTATTTGCTATATAACTGAAAAAATTCCAACTACAATCACATGATGAATTATGTGTGGTGTATTACGCACACAGCTGCAGCTGCTCAAACGGCTATGAGATTTAGCTGCCAAAAAAACCAGCAGACCGAGGCAAATGAATGTTACAGAATTATTCAGACCACCAAAACCTTAGATGGAGCATTGCACGCTTTCATTTTTTTCAGTTAAAGAAATTAAAACAGTCACCTTGTTCGTGATTTTGTTTCTGTTTCGTCAGTAAGGGCTGGAGATCCTGTCTATGTTATTGAGAACTTTTACTTTATTAATTTCAGTGGCACGTTATTACAATTCTTTAACAGCAAGTACCAAAGTATGGAAAAATTGTACTGCTTTTTTGAAGTTTAATTATTCCTAAAGTTCTGACAAAGTTTGGTATGTGGTACATTCATTACAATATTTCATTACTTGACCTGTATGTGTTAGTTTTACTGAATTGCATTAATTTAATGATTTGCAAAGCTTTGTAATTTTGTATGCTTAATGTGATAGTATAGGTTACTAGCTATACATCATCAGTAAGTACTTGTGTCCTAAGTACTTGTGTATGTTAACTTTATTCTATACATTATTAAAGGTACAGGAATTGTTATTAATACATGTTCGATTATCCATACAAATCAAGTATGTGAACTAACATCTGTTATATGAAATTAGTTAGGATAATTGACTCTTTACTGTATTACTAAATATGGCACCATGGCTAAAGCTCCTACATTCAACTTCCAAATTATTTTAAAGCATGTCAATTGAGGGAAACTAATCCCTAATTCATCTCTAACTCAGTATGAAAATTAATGAAAACTTTTATTAAATTAATATTTGCTTGTGAGTCCTCTGGATGAATTTCAAGAAAGCGTATATCTCATATCCATAAAGATCCCCCCCCCCCAATAAATATCTAATTATCTATGTAGTATCACATAATCCTTAATTGTGAGTTTTACTACCTAATTTGAGAGCCATAGAAGAATTGTTTTATTATAACTGTTAAGATAACACTTCACGTTACATGTTTCTATAATGCACTGTGTTTACACTGTAATGCATACAGTAATTACACAACTACATGTTTTTCATTGTATAATTAAACATGGTGCATTGTAAATAGACAACCATTCATTCTATGTTTATTCTTTCTAAATTCTTTGGGTACAAAACTCACACAATTGTCCTTTTACATTCTAGTGGTGGATTCTAATGAAATCAATACCTGGCAAGGCATTGGCAAGAAGGGCAAAGACAAATGATACCTACACTAAGAGTAATGAATTCCGAAACACCGTCCCAAATGAAAACCACTAACCATGGCCCTAGATTCTGCAGTACATACAGAGAAAGAGTCTGATAAACACTCTTAAACAATACCTGGTGGGTATTTAAAAACAGTTTCGTTCTAAAGACCTAGTTTAGGACAGCAAAATGTGTTGTCCATGAGAACCGGTATTGAGCTATTTTTGCAGTGGCAGATGTCTTTGTGGTATGATACAGTAAGTGACAAGGCATAATTGGCCTTTGGTCTTGTAAGAGTGTTTCATGAAACATAAAGTTTACAAACGAGAGGAGGCCATTCGGCCCATCTTGCTCGTTTGGTTGGTAGTAGCTTATTGATCCCAGAATCTCATGAAGCAGCTTCTTGAAGGATCCCAGGGTGTCAGCTTCAACAACATTACTGGGCAGTTGGTTCCAGACCCTCACAATTCTCTGTGTAAAAAAAAGTGCCTCCTATTTTCTGTTGTGAATACCCCTTTGTCTAATTTCCATTTGTGACCCCTGGTCCTTATTTATTTTTTCACTTCCAAAAACTCACTTGGGTAGACATTGTCAATACCTTTTAGAATTTTGAATGCTTGAATTAGGTCGCCACGTAGTCTTTTTTCAAGACTGAATAGATTCAATTCTTTTAGCCTGTCTGCATATGACATGCCTTTTAAACCTGGAATAATTGTGGTCGCTTGTGGCAGGCTGGCGAGTGGATAGACGCCCAGAGACAGACTGCAGTTCAAAAAAAAATAACACCAGGGGAAGAAGCTGGCCAGGTCCTCCAGCGGTGGCTGCAGCAGCTTACATTTCTTCAGCTGCTGCTTGTCCTGCCTTTGCCGCTGTCTGCTCTTCTTTCCCATGTTTTTTAAAAAAAAAAAAATATCCCAAAAATTCCAAAAAAATATATATATACTGCTCTGAGCCTCTAAGTGGCACTGTCCCACCTCTGACACCATATGTGGCAGGCTGGCGTGTGGATAAAGGCCCAAAGACAGACTGCAGTTCAAAAAAAAAAAAATAACGATTTTATTATAAATAAACACAAAAATAAAGTGCACAAGGGCAAAATAAAGGGATTTAAACACAAATAAAGCAATACAAAAAACCAAAACTTACAAAATAACAATTTCCAGGCTGGGCAATGCCTTCACTGGATTCACAAATCACAAAAACCATAAACACCAACCTGCTTCCTCAGCTCTCTCCTCCCAAATGAGAAGCAGAGGCCTCCTTTTATGTCAGGTGGCTGGGCGCTGATTGATTGTTAATTAACCTAATCAACCCCAGCCACCTGAACATAATAAACCCAGGCAGGTAGGGGAAATTAACCCCATCCCTGCCAATTTAAAAAGGGCAGAGCTTTGCTCTGCCACACACCTCCCCCCATGTACAACATACACTGGCCGCAATCGGCCTCAGGGTACATCAACCAGTCCCAGATCTCCTGGGACGGTGGTGAAGGTGGTGGTGCTGGAGGTAGTGGGGTGGCCCCTGATGCCCGAGGTGAACACTGCACCTCTTCCTGGGCCTGGTTGTAGGGGCATCCTGCCCAGTTGTGGCCGTCCTCCTCACACCGGCCACACCAGTTTGCCGGTGGCACATCTGGGCAAGACCGCCAACGATGGTCCTCCTTCCCGCACCAGGAACACCAGGGGAAGAGGCTGGCCGGGTCCTGCAGTGGTGGCTGTAGCAGCTTACATTTCTTCAGCTGCTGCTTGTCCTGCCTTTGCCGCTGTCTGCTCTTCTTTCCCATGTTTTTAAAAAAAAAAAATTATCCCAAAAATAAAAAAAAAAAATATATATATATATATACTGCTCTGAGCCTCTAGGTGGCGCTTTCCCACTTCTGCCACCATATGTGGCAGGCTGGCGAGTGGATAGAGGCCCAGAGACAGACTGCAGTTCAAAAAAAAAATAACGATTTTATTATAAATAAACACAAAAATAAAGTGCACAAGTGCAAAATAAAAGGATTTAAACACAAATAAAGCAATACAAAAAAACAAAACTTACAAAATAACAATTTCCAGGCTGGGCAATGCCTTCACTGGATTTACATTTCCCAAATCACAAAAACCACAAACACCAACCTGCTTTCTCAGCTCTCTCCTCCCAAATGAGAAGCAGAGGCCTCCTTTTATGTCAGGTGGCTGGGCGCTGATTGATCGTTAATTAACCTAATCAACCCCAGCCACCTGAACATAATAAACCCAGGCAGGTAGGGGAAATTAACCCCATCCCTGCCAATTTAAAAACTCTGCCACATCGCTCCTTTTTGCACTCTTTCTAGAGCAGCAGTATCCTTTTTGTAGCAAGGTGACCAGAACTGAACACAATATTGAAAATTAGGTCTTACTAATGCATTGTACAGTTTTAACATTACTTCCCTTTTTATATCAACTCTTTCACAATATATCCGAGCATCTTGTCGACCTTTTTTTTTTTTTTTTTTTTTTTATAGCTTCCCCACATTGTCTAGATGAAGACATTTCTGAGTCAACAGAAAGTATTGAAGTATTTCCTGCTGTCTAGAATTAAGGCACTATGTTGTGTCCCCCCCCCCCCCTTGCAGATTTTCTGATTAAGAACATGTATAAAATATATGAATGTGTTAATAGAGCCGTGTAAACTGGCAAATATGATTGACAGGATCATCAAATTTTGCACAAATATAAGGATTCAATACTTAACTCCTGCTCATTCATAAAACAAATAGACGGAACGGAACCCGTTGTTTGTTTTATGACCATGTTTTTAAATAAATAATGAGATTTTTTGATGAATATAAATGAGCAGGAGTTAAGTATTGAATCCTTCTGAAAAAAAAAAAAATGATGAGAGTTTGACTATGAGTGTCCCTACGGAACCTTTTGTTGGTAAGCCATTAAATGAATCCTTAGCTCAAAGATTTTTTTAAAAAAATTGTATTACCATCACTACATACAATTACCTTATATGGGTCAGCACCTCTTTAATATTAAGCATTGAAGTGCACAAATGACTCTCTTGTTACATATAACATCTATCTATCTATCTATCTATCTATCTATCTATCTATCTATCTATCTATCTATCTATCTATCTATCTATCTATCTATCTCTATCTATTTATCTATCTATCTAAATCTAGAATGTGTTCAGTTCAAATACATAACAGATAATGACCGCTTTATGTGAAGAACGGATACTGTATGTAATTGCATTAAAATGAACAAGATTGTTCATAAGGTAAATTATTTAGTTTTTGTTTGCTTGGTTACTTTAAGGATTTATTTGAAGACTAACAGTTCCCTTCATTACCTTAGATGAAGAAGATGATGCAACAAAGGCCAGCAGGGATTAGTGAAGCAAGAAATGCAAGAAAAAAACACTTGATCCTAAGTCTGTTCTAGGCTACTTTATACAGCACTATAAATATACTTAGTAAAGGGCATGTAGAGTTAAATCTGTATACAGTTTAACACTATGTTCCCTCATATACTGTAGTGCTCTCTCATGGTTAGGCCATATTAGTATAAATGGTCTTCGATAATTTACTGTATTTTAATTATTTTGTTCATGTTTCTTGCTGCTTTTTCACATTTACTTTGCTCTATAAGTCAGGATGATTTGCTTGTTCTCATCCTATTGAATGGAACATCCCATTCATATAAGCCATTAGGTATTGTAAATACGTGCATATGCTATTAGATCGTTCTCAATTGTTTGTGTGGATGGTCAGTACTGTGGAAAAGCCAATCACAGCTGTAATCCTTATACCTCCCATTTTATTTTACTTCATGATTTTCAACTCCCGTTTCTGCTTCTCAATAAAAATGGCCACATCTAGAGAACTTCAACACAAGATTAAAAGGAAGATATTCCAGGAGAAGAATCCTGGAGAAAGAGTTGGGTTATTGGAGCTAACATGACACGATGCTTTTCTGTGTAAAGGCGATGTAGATATTCCCAGAGCATTTCTTAGCAGACAAATTGACAACCTTTTGTACTGTAAAACAATGTATTATATGGTGACAATACTGTATGCATCTCAATAGAAAACACTACATTTAGCAGCTTAATATTGTACATATGTTTTATTTGCCCTGTTACACATTATCATACAATGTCTATGATTACTTAAAATATTTTTTAATTATATTATAAAATAGCTGTAACACCTATTCCTGAGATATACTTCGATATAAAATGATTTTACTTTAGCTATATTTCTTATATTTTGATAAGGCATTCAACAAGCTTTCCTATATTCCTTATACATTATATGAGAGAAGCCTTGCCCCTTGTTTCTGACTGTGTGGATTTATTGTGCCAATGTCATACTGATGTCAGATTTGTATCATTACAGACAAATAATTAAACTGTAAGACATGTACGTTGGTGCTGTATTTTTTGTTTTTAGTGCAAGTAGAGTTGAATCTGAATCTGGGTTTGTCTGACCCTCACAAACAGAGCCGAATCAATACGTGCCAACCAGAGTGACACGGCAGCACTCCCTGCTCACAATTTCTGCAGCCACTTAACTTTTACATCATTTGTTGGTGTCTTTATTGTTACTAAATGTTCAAGGAAAACCACTAGTGGTTTCAGTTTGTGGAAATATAAGTAAAACAAAGAGTTTTCCTGATGGAGAGGACTCAATTTGGTGTTACGCATAACAGGAAAAGCATTGCTAGGTAAACAACTGAGCAGGTAGGCTTGCCCAGTGCTAAGCTGATCAGGAGGTCTGGATTGGCTGGGGGACATGCCTGGGGAGTCTATGAACAGCTCAAGGTGACTGCACCACCATGCTACACAAATGGCCAATTTGTTTACATCGAGGAGGAGAGCATCCACTCAGCAGGATAACTACTACGGAACCCTTCAAATGCAAGGCGGTGACAGTGAAGGCTCTGCCCAGCCAGGACTGTTGGAAAGACCCAGACTTTGGGAGCAACAGCAGTAGATTAGTTTAGGGGATGTTGAGCCCAATCAGTATAGAGAGAGTTTCGTAGTGTAGTAGTTTCCTGGAGCTTGGCTTGGTGTCCCTTTTAGAGAGACTAGCATTTGCCTTGTATAACAAACTTTTATTTTTAGCTTTGTTTTGTTTTCTTTATTAAATCTGAGAGTAGGGCTACCATTGATGGTACCCTAGTGCATCACCTGTGTGTTTATTAAATATGTGTGCCTGTGTGGTGTGTTAACACCTAATGCTCTGTGTCTGATTGTGGTTGCTGGTTGGACGGCTGAGATATGACTTGTTTTGTCATTGTAAGAAAAGTTACAAAATTACAGCGCGTCGGCAGTAAAGGGTTAAAAATGATAATCTGTACACATAATTTATAACATATTTCCATGCACATTCCACGAAATACGATACTTCAACCTCGATTTTCACAGGGCCTTAGCCATGATCCTTGGTTAACGTGTGCACCCGCTCTTCCAATCCGCGGATGCCACATCGTTTCCCTTCGGGGTCAATGATTTAGGTACTTTTTAGATGACCGACTTCCACCTAATCCTGGGAATGAACTGTCGGGCCATCCGGTCCAGGATACTCTGTTCCCTTTATACAGTGCCCTCGCAGGTCGGTCGGGAGATCTAACACCAAGAATCATTCAATCTCTGTCACACTGACTCATTATTATTCAGTGACGACCCACAATGGTAACTCCCCCCTGTTCCAGTGTCCCCAGGGTGACCATTTTATTTACAATGAGTATGTTTAGGCTGAAACCTACTGTCATCTTTCTTAGGGTTTAATATGCTGTTCTAGAAATGAACAAGTCATCTACATATAAAGTACAGTAACATTTCATAATAAAATGTGGAACAGTGAGTGATTTTGTTAATAGGTTTGGTGTTCTCTATATATCCTTTGATAAGTGATAAACAAAAGTTGAGCCTGCAGTGTTAGTATCTCCCCAACTTGTTTTTACCAGCAGAAGAACAACACAAGGAATAAATAGGTCAGTAATTGTTAACTATAATAAATAATATAGTATACTTATCTGTTGTGGAAAGATTAACCGATCTCCTATATTTATTTTATATAGATTCTGACACCGTTATGGATTCTGTCACGTCGGTGAGATGAGATGAGATTAAATACAGATGAGACAGTATTAAAATAACGAGAGCTTTGTTTATTTTTAATCAGTAGCTTAATTAAGAAGTGGTATCCAAAAAAGCTTTAGAAATTGAATTAAAAACCTTGGTGGCTCATCTAATAAAAGCACTACTCTGTGAAGTGCAGGGGGAGTCTTGTGAACCTGCGCTTGGTGGTTTGGTCCCACCTGCTTTTTGACTTTTGCGTTCCCATCAGAAATCTACTGGGGTTCGATTGCTTCCCCACACAACAGCCACCACTAATGTCTTGTAAATAGGACTGCCTATGTGGAATCTTCAGTCCTTTGGTCGGCGCATGAAAAGGAGTGGTGAGGTAGGTTGTAAAGAAAACATTGATATTTGGACATTCCAAATAATAATTAAAAAAAAGATAAATACAACTTTGAGTTTTATACAAAGTGAATCAAAGGCTGAGATTAGTTGCCTGCCAGTACGTTTAGATCGTGCCTTGAAAGAAATGGTCACTTTTAAAAAAGCATGTACTGTAATTCCTTAGGGCTGTGTTTCTGCAGAATGCAATTGTCATAAGGGGGTGACAAATCTAACACACATCAGACAGGCTTATTATTTAATGTACTCATTTATATTTTTCACATTTAGTGGTGTGGTTTGGTTTTTTAAATTATTTTTCACATTTGTCATTTTATATAGGATTTGTTCTTGCTTCAGTGCACAACTCATCGACCCGGAAGGGAAATGATGTGGCAGCCACAGATTGGAGGAGCGGCTGCAATCATTTACCAAGGGGTCATGTGTGACGGTACAAGAAGGGGATGAAGCGATGTAATCTGTTCCTTCATTTTGGTTAAGGAATCGACCGGAAGGACCTGTGTTATATCATCCGTGAGTGTTTTATTTGTTTTGTCTTGTCTCTAACTGTTACTTGTTATTTAGTAGACAGCTAAACATGTCTGGAGGTGTCGCCAGAGGCCAACACAACCCAGACATCACTTCACTTATTACCATGATCAATTGTATTTTACTCCACGAGCACCAGAGCACTCACCCAGGACTGGTGACCGTGTTTGCGTATTGTGTGTGTACTATTGACTGCTTATTATTTGGGACTGCAAGCCGTTTATTTATTCCAGTGCATTGCACATTGTTGTTTATTGTCTGGAATTATTGTTTGGTCACCAGACTAGGATTATAATTAAAAAACAGTTCTGAGTGGATTACAATAGTCTGTCTCCTGATTGCACCACATCACTCCTGCACCTGTACACTGCAAGCCACTTTGCCACAACCTGTCATACAGTAAGAGAAATAAGTCACCAAAGTAAGGTAAAAATGTCCTTTTTCTTCTGCCGTATTTTCTCAGACTCCAGGCACTTTTATCCACCCATATGTACTGCATATTACAGAACATCCACATTTAATGACAATTAACTTGTTTTGCCTACATGGAAATATACAAGGGAACACATTTATTGTAACGTCTAAATCATTTATATTCAATTATTTATTTCTGTTTTAAAATGGAACATCTGCCGGTAAACCTTTGGTGTTTGCAAGTGTGTTGTGTTATTAATAACTGTCAGTGCTACACGATTAGTTGAGGCAAGATGTATTTTGAAAGATGAAGTCAGCTAGCTGAGAATTCTCAGGACTTTGTTATATTTTTGAGATTTTTCAAGTCATCATTCATCTTCATCATCCTCATTCTGAGATTCTGATCTTGAGCTCTGAACATTTTTGGTTTCCTGTTAGTGTAACACTCATTGTGGTTCCTAAAGGTGCAAGAAAGTACGGGTTCCTCTATTGATACTAGTTGATTAGAGTAATGCTATTTGTGGTCTCCACTGGACAAAAAGGAACATTAATTTCTGAGACTTAGCTATGCTGAAGGATAGCCTATATATTTGGTAAAAGTAAAACATAAATAAATACATTAATCAAAATACTGAAATAAATGAATACATAAATGAATACATATACATTTATTAATCTTGGTATTTATTGATTTATTTTTCAATATCATATAAACACTGCCATTAATACTGTATGAAACAAAACTAAATATTCAACAGTTTTTGTTCAATTGTATATTAGTGAAGATTTTTTTACGTAAAGGTCATCATGCTTTCATATATTTTTACTTTCAAATTAAAAAAATATATAATGTAACACCCTGGACAATTGCTTTTTTTGCAGGACTTGATGTCTGTTCAGTTTGTCTTGTCTGTTTTTTATGAATGTATAGTTTGTTATAAAACACTTTATATTAAGGTGCTGCTTATTAATATTTTGTAAATGTTTTATAAATATATAATAAATGTTAATAACTATTTTATAGAGTGTTAATACATCATTATACATTGTTTATAACTATGTAATAGTCATATATGGAATTACGTTTTTATAAAGGCGACTGTTTTTAGCCACATTATACTTTGGGATGTTTAAATGTAATTCTGTCTATGGTTATTTCATGGTTATAAACCATCTATAATGCTTTTTAACACTCTATAACAGTTATTAAGCATATATTATATATTTATAAAACATTAATAAGTAGCTCCTTCATCTAACTTGTTACCCAAAATACAGTACTAATATGAATTATATATAGTGTTTCTATGTTGTTTGGATATAAACATTTCTATGGGAATTAAAAAAAAAAAAAAAAAAAAAAAAAAAAAAACATTTGTTCTATGAAGCGCCAGTATCGAAAATCTATATATTTCCTGTAAAATCTATTTCTGCGAGTGACAGCTAAACGGTACTAAACTGTACTAAAAAGACTATGCTGTGCAAACAAGAAGCACAGCATTAGCAATATGTAAGGTACGTGCATAACAATTTATTGTCCTTTTAAATATGTTATAAATTATGCTTCCGTGATTTCATATTAGTTCAGTAAAATAATAAATGTAGCATAATGCATTCTGTTAATGGTAAAGACAGGGCACGAAATAACCGTCAGCACCGGTGGCATTTGCCGCAGTGCCCAAGCTGTTTGCCTCCTAAATTTTAAAAAACTTAGGGAAAAGTTGCCCGCCCATCATTGCCGCCAGTGTCCCTCAGCACCAGCACATCTGATTAACACCTCATTCACAAATTTGCTCAGCGTCAGCTGGCCTGTTCTGTCACAATTCAATTTAATTATGTCTAATCTCGTCCTGCGAGAAAATGAGTCGTTATCATAATGTATTATTGTTGCCATTGTTTTTACTGTACACCTCCCGGCACTAAAAGCCATAAGAAAGATATACTGTATCATTGGTTAATGACGGCAAACAGAGGGATGGACACTGTTAGACTGAACTCAGTACGGTCGTGCTTCCAGAACTTTCAATCACACGTGTTCACTGGCAGTGCACTCTGATTTTTGCATCTTTTAGCCCTGTGCCAATGTTCAGGTAAGCAATGGGTGCACAACAATTTGTCCCCAATAATAATAATAATAATAATAATAATAATAATAATAATAATAATAATAATAACGTGAACTTACAGTTGTCAAGTACAGTGCTGCAGAAAGGACGAGATTAGACAGAATGAAATTGAATTGTGATAGAACAGGCTTAAAATTGCAATACTTTAAAATGCAACTGTGCAATGCACATTCTAACTATTTTCATTTCTTCAGTGTATATAAATTGCTAATTTTTGTAATTCATTTTTATTCCCCTAAAACACCAATGCTAAAAATGAACACACAATAGGTTGATAATTATTAGTTTTGCTCAAATTCTTACACCAAAAAAACACAAAAACCCCCCAAAAAACTGAGCAAGTAGCAATGACATGGTTCGAATAGTAGCTCTCTACGCTGTGAAATGAGTAGAAGAGATAACATAATATTGAACGAAACTGAATTTTGAGATGTGCGTTGATTTCTGTTTTCGTTTCTTTTTGTGTAATATTCTTACTACCTTACCTAGTTCTGCTTTTTAACTAGTAAAATGTGTGCTTTCATGAAAGGGGTTAGAATGTGTTTGCTTTAAAACAGCACACCGTTTTTTTTCCTGAAGCGAGTGTCCAGCAATGCACCAGAACAAATCCTTTGCAACTGTAAATTTCAAGAACTGTGAAACTATATACAGTCTTGAATGTAAACATCTAACATTATGTACATCCAGCTGTTCATCATTGTGATGCAGAGCACTCTCCACTGCCTGATTAAGATTCTATTTTGATTTTTTTTTTTCAAATCTGTGTTGTTTGTACAGGTTTGTAACAGTGGTTAGCAAGCTACAGTTCCGCAGACACTGCAGACCGAACAACACATTTCACCACTATCATGATTAAACTCCACAACTTGGGTTGGATTTATGTTTTGCCTTTTTTGCCCCCTAGAACTGCCCTGGTGCTCCTGAATCTTCCTGCCCAACAAAGACAACATTGCCTTGCCCTTCATGACCTTAAATTCATGCCCTGTAAAGGCATATTTTATGTAAGGACTATTTAAATTATTCTGTTGAAACAAACCACAACTTCTAAAGATTTTTCAATTATGTATTTCTTCTTCTTATTATTTATTTGCTTAGCAGACACCCTTATCCACTGTGACTCACAGAGGTGACAAGTTATTAATATTTACAATGGCATTAAAAGCTAGCACAATTTAAGGCAGGTTTATTAACAGTAAGATGAATAAAGCAACACATTGCTGTTGGATTTAAGAGCAAGTATAATTTAAATCAATTTACAGTCAGGCACTGAAAATGATAACGTACTGTTGCATATAACACAATCTGAAACAAAGCACCTTTTCTATGTGAAAAAAAGCAAATTATAAAAAGGGACAAGCCATTTAAAGTGACATTATCAAAAACACAAGCCAAGTTAGTAGAAACAATTGAACCAACCTTGCCCCCATCGCTTTTACACTTGCCTATTTGTTTGGTGCTGACCAAGGTTGCCCCAATTGTTTCTTCTAACTTGGCTTGTGTTTTTGCTAACTCCACTTTAAATGGCTGAGCACTTTTTATAAAGTTTTTTCACATTGAAAATGTGTTTTTTTTTCAGATACAATTATACCTTTTCACCTCCCACGTTTCTAGTTCCTCTATGAGTCATTGTCTAATTTCTGCAACGAAAATTTCATACTCCTAATAATAGCAAAAAGAATGCACTTTTCTTAAATAGTATACATTTGCATAATTAAATGCAATTATATGGCAATTCTTAAATAAATTATAATTGCTGTTAAATATTTTCTGATGAGATGTGCAGTACTATATAACAATGAGCTACACATTTTATATACTGATCCTTTGGAAACGAGAGGGGATTAAAAATAATTACTATTATTAACTAGTAACACTATTATATAGATGGGGAAATGGGAGCAGTCAGAACTGATTTAATATAACACTACCCCATCACTACTGCTCAGTTACACTTGTAAACTAGAAAGTGCATGCTCCTAACATTATCACCAATGCATTGACCCAAGTAGTACCACAGTATATATTCCTTCAAAGCCTTAACAGGTTGCTTTTGATTATGTGGTAAAGTAAAAGCCTGGTAAAGTAAAACTCAAATGATGGCTATCGAGACAATAAAAAATCGACTTGACCTTGAGGCTAAAGTAGTTACTCATCTGAGTGCATGAATACAGCTACATTAAAATTCTCAAAATAAATAAATAAATAAATAAATAAAGGTATACCTGCATATATTGTAAATGGCTGTATTCTAATATGAAGAGATCCGGATTCTCCATTGTTCTTCTTGAAGCCCTGGTATAAATATTTTATACATTAATTATACATTTCAATTATTAACAGAGCTTAGACAGCAAATTTTTTCTGGGAAAACCACCAGAGACTAATTGTTAATATTTGTTTATTCTGATTGATAGAAGAAACCCAATCAAGTTATGTAAAAAGGGATTAGTTTAGGTATAAAACACCAGACCAATGTTTTCACCATCTGACGTTTTCTCAGTTTTGTGGCTAATCCTTGCACCTCAGCTGTGTTGCAAAGAATGCTAAATTATTCAGTCATAAAAAAAAAAAATCTCATACTGTCTTCTCTTGTAGGTGTGAATGTATTATTTCACCTCTACTCAATTTATATAACTCTAACATATTGCTTGTATTTTCTACCTAGAAATAAAGATTTTTTTTTTTTTAAATGACATTCGTGAATGTTTGGTATCTTGTGTCAGTTCAATCTTTCAATGTACAGTTCCAAGGCTTACTGTAAGACTCTATAAATTAGCTGTACTATGAACTAACCAATAGCTAGCATAGACTGCCTTCCAACCCTCTCCCCTGAATAAGCCCCACAGAGGTGTATGTAAATGATCCAGTAGGAAGCCCCTCCCCCTGGAACAACCTAATAAATACATCCAAGTCAAACAAAAGGTCATTTAAATCACGTTTACTAGGCTTACACAAATCAACATTAAAATTCAACTAACCTTTTATTTTCCCCCCTTTAATACTACCTGTAAAACCATAGAGCTCCTTTATTTTCATATGGGTATAACCTCCCCATAGACTAACATTACATGTGCATGATGTTTTTCTCCCATGCTCTGCACTCACACACGCTCCTATCCGTCCAAACCTGCATGATTAAGTTTATTTGAGTAAACTAAATTCATGATAATTAAACTACACTGTTCTTTGCGCCACATGCAACATAGAAACCATATATATATATATATATATATATATATATATATATATATATATATATATATATATATATATATATATAAAAAACAAGTGGTTTTTGCTATATACAGTGACATTACCTCAAATTGTAGAAGGATTATGGGTAACACACCATTGACATGCAAGGTCATGTTACCCATTTCTAAAATTCTTATTTTGTGGAGTTTATACATAACTCACCACACTGGCCAGGCGGGTTGGTGAGTGCCCCTTCCACTTTGGCAGAGTATGTTACTCAAGTTTTCACAGCATGGTTGAACCTGCCAGAGTCGGGGAACCCCGCTGTACTTCATCTTGAGAACCTGTTTTCACCCTCCTGCCATATATAGTTGAGGAATTATATATAATGTGTGTGTATGAGTGTACTGTAGCTATAAATTTTAGGATGGAACACCACGCCTTTTTTTAAAACCCATACGGTGGAACGGCAAAAAAAAAACAAGCTTATACCATGAACAGCGGCATTGCTCTTGTTCATAAGATTAGTTGGCCTGCCACTAGTGTTGCTCAAAACTGAAGAATATGTAAAAACATGGCTAGACAAACGTCACTAAAAAATGGTGTAGTCCGTTTTCAGTCTTAACATTATTAAATTGGCCTGGTTTTGTTATTGATTAAAACAAATAATATAAGTACAAAACAGTATCAGTGTGTTCTGCAAATAAACAGCAGAGTTTTTTTTATTAGGTTGTGTTAGCGCCATTCAAAATAAAATGAACAATATTATGCAGTATGTGTTCAGTAATTCTGATTATGTGTATATCACATTTTTAAATTGTAAGAGCTGATCTATTTTTTCTAATCAGTTTTTGATTAGATGGTAATAGAAAGAGAGCAACACATCTTTATGTTCTGCAGTAAATATACCCACTGTTTAATTTTAAAATTATGATTGTGTTAGTACATTATTTCAACGGATTCAGATTTGGTAGTGAATTGAAGAAAGAAAAGTTTCAGTGTTTATATATATATATATAATATATATATATATATATATATATATATATATATATATAAGCACTAGCTTCAGGTCTAAAATCACTTTACTTTTAAACAAAGGACTGTATTCGCCCCCTAGAAGGAAATCTTTAGATTTGTGAGATGCTTTATTTTTTTTTTATTGTATATTAGATAGTATCATGATGCCTGATTAGTATATGATAAATAAAGTTGATTTCTGGGGGGAGAACACACACAATTGAAAGTTGCAAGTGTTTCTTTTAATCTATTAAACTAATATGTTTCACTTCTGCTGAATAGTCTATAGCAATAACACCTGTTTCTTTAAAATATCGATAAGCATGTTTTCAACGCTTCGCTCCATTTCTGACAGCAAAATGTAATATTAATTAGGACGGAAAAACCACCTTGATGTAGAAATATACAAATGACAGGCTATAAACACTTTTGCCTCTGTGTTTTGGGGCGTGGAATTGTCTTCACGCCAGGGGTGGTCTTTATAAAGTCATCATACATGCACTAAAGTTCAGAGGCTATGCGAGCGCATACTGGACCAAAGCTGGCTTAAGTCTGTGCTCAGCTGTAAACGGGTCACTCAAATGATCCGCATCTTCTAATCTGGTCGGCGCTGAGCCAGTTCAGGTCAGAGTTGTAAGTGTAAATGCACTACAAATAAACATACTTTTTGTACTATTTAAAAAATGTCTTACAAAACTGTTCCTTATACTTTCCATCAGTGCGTTATAGGATTAATTCATGTTTCAGCTCTTTTTAAATTAGGTTTAGTAAAAACTATAGAAAAATAAAATCTTATCTTGGAATTGTTTCATTTTTCAATTTATTATGGAAGAGTTATGTTGCATTTTCAGTCTCATGTGGCTCAGATTATTACCCATTAGCATGTTATTGATAAAACCAAACCATGAAACACATTTTGAAGTCCAGCATTGGTTGTATATTTGAATAATAACCTCCATTAACAGGTCCATATTATTGCTGCTGGCCCAGATCAAATATACAAATTAATAATTAGAAAATAAATGGTACAAATAATGATGTTTACATAGATGCCTCTTAATGAAATTGCTTTTGTAGATTCTACCATAACATTATTTTCCTTCTGTTTATATCAAGACAAAATGGGAGGTTATTGTATCGAACTCATGGTATAGTAACGACAGCTTCAGTAGCAAGTGATTTCAAACAAATTTGTTAATAAAATCAATCCATTAATGCTTTGAAATTGAGTCGATGAGGTTGTTAATGAACGCATTTCTCATTAAAAAGCTTAATTGTTGCAGGTCACATTTCTGTCTCAATGCTAGATAAGGGGAACTCGTTTATCAAAATGCATGTTAATGAGATAAAGAAAAATGGATGGAAGCATAACGTACAAGGAGCAGCAGCCAAATGGAAATTAAAAATAATGGGAATATCTATTTGTTCATTTCAATTTAAAATTGTGCATTTTGTCATCCAGAATATACATTTATTTAGAACACTTCTCATCTAAAATGCTAATTTACGATAATCTAGCATGTGGGACGGCACGGATTAAAAAAAAAAAAAAAAAAAAAAAAAAAAAAAACTTAAACCCTGCTAGTCATTTACCCTCATTCGGATTGATATTTTGACACAGCTTACTATATCCAACTCTGTTAATGTGCTTTATTCAATCTTTTTTTGGTTAAAAAATATTATTATTTTTTAGATGGGGTAGGGGGTAAGTCATCTATGTAGGCTTGGTTCTATTTATGATTTCTGTTTTTGGGGACCCCTTCTTTTAGATCTACATTTTGGTTTGTTTACACTGTGCCCGGGGTCTCAGCTATGTTTAACACATCACATTCAGTTTGTCCTGTTTACGTTTTATTTTTGCTGCTTTCTGCTGAAGGAATGTCATACACATGCAATCACATGGTCATAAAAATATGGATGGAGCTAATAATTGTCTCAAAGTACAATGGATGCTTGCTTGATGAAAAATGAGGGGATAAAAAGAATCCAGTGCTTGTTTAAAAGAAAAAAACAAAAAAAAAAACACACAAACAATTACGTCCCATCAAGTCAAAAACAAATCATGATTATCAATTCAAATAATGCTATTTAGAGCATATCTGCATTATTATTATTATTATTATTATTATTATTATTATTTTATTATTATTATGTGGTTGTGATCCAATACGTTGGCAGTTTAGCGTCATTACTGCTTATCTCCTTTGAAAACTGGTCAAATCTGATAACATGCCATGCATTTTAATGAAGATTCTGCTGTCAGTACATTGAATCAGTCACAGATGATACTGGCATTCAGTAAGCACTATATTTTGTTTATTGTTCCTGGCTGAATTACAAAACTATATTACGAGGATGTGGTTTGTGTTTCCTACGAAATTGTTTAGGTCCTTCAACAAACATGAATTTCAGCACTGAACTTTGGGTGGGTGGAGTGTGTGTGTTAAATGCAAACTCTCCAGATGAGAGCTATAACAAGATGTGAAATGTCTTTAAAGGCGAGATCTGTTCAAATGGTGCTTCCTTATCTTCAAAAATGAATTGTCTGCCAAGGTATGGGCAACCAGAGCTGTTCTTATGTTTATGCATGGGCTGGGAGTGCCTGAACTCATTTAATACATTAGCGTCAATCCAGAATGAAAACAAAAATGTTTGAGATGAGAAGACACTTACATCATTAGGCTGTGTAATTACATTGATAGAGAGAACTCTAGTCTGGTATTAACTCGTTTTCATATTAGTGAAAACATATTTGATTTATCACTTAAAGGTTCTATAGGAGTTTGTCAGTATGGAGTGGGGGGGAAAAAGTCTGATTTATTAGACACCAGTGTACCATAACCACACTTCCAGTCTTTAGTATTTTTCTCTTTTTTTTGTTCCTGATTATTAATACTTTGGCTAAACATCTTTCATTGTTCATAGTTTTGATTGGTAAAGTCAACTGTCAGTTTGAAAGTGAACTGGTAACTACTTCAACCAATGAAAAATGTGTATAATGAAGAGGAGTAACCAACAGTTGAATAGGAAGTCACTTTTTTTGCTAAATAAAATATTATAGATAAATACATTTTGTTTTATTTACTACGCTAGGTGGTAACATTGTGTCATGAATGTATTTAATTGCAAAAATGCATTTCTGAGATTGGAGAAGTATGTTTTTATGACCACAATTGAATCACTTACACAATTATCAGTCCCTTTCAAGTTTCATTCTAATGAAATAAAACAATCTTTTTGCATTGCTCCAGCAGAATGTGCCTGGTACAGTCAGTGGAACATTTATACCTGTGTGATAACATGTTGACTACAAACTCCTACCAGTACTAAATATCAAAAAGAAAATTACATTACTAGTTAGCAAACTTAAAACTATGATTATGAAGTAAAATGATAAATAGAAACACATAGGCATATATATGTATTAGGCAAAGATACCCTGCAGAAGAGGCTGGACTGCAATGTGTTGTCTTGTTAATCAGGGAATGTTGTTTTTTGGTTTGCTAGCTTGAGGGAGGGTCCGTGCAAGTGATTGTGTTAAATAACATATGTTTGACAGTTCAAGTATCATGCCTGGCTGGTGTGACCTAATTAAGCAAAGCCCAGCACCATCCCAACTACAAATCACACAAACAGATGGGAGCGGTGCTTGAGAAGGTCTTGATAAAGGAAATGGGTTATGGAGTTCATTTTGTAGATGTTCTTAAAATATATTGAGAGCCAAGGACACTGGTTTGCTACTTGATTATAGTAAAAAACAAATATAGGCCATTGACTGTAGTGACTTCGAAACTAAGCTGCTGTTACACTAAGACATATTGGACCACATTTAAGGGAAACAAAACTGGTAATATTACAAGATAAGCAAGTTTGTTATTTTAAATTAGAGCTACCAGTATTATGATACAGTTGATGACAATGACATATATCAACAATAATCCCAATTTGATAAGTGATTCCCAAGATAGATGCAAAACTAAGTGGCAAAAAGATGGATGTATAGACAGACAGACATCTCTGTTTATCCCAGAAACTGATATGATACATAATTTAAGGTAAACAATATCACAGCAATTGGACAATCAGTTCACCAGAAATATGCATAAATGTAAGTTTAACATACATGCAATGCATACACACCCTTCCACGTTATCCATTTCACAGAGGTTTACCCCCTGCAGAAGATAATCAGGGGAGAAGAATTTGGGTAAAATTAAATAATCCTCTTTAAAATGGCATCAGCTGACATGTCTATTCCAATTTCAATTGCCTCAGAGCAGTTGTAATTGTAGATTCAAGGTAGTCAATAGTGAAATGAATTTGAGTTCCTGCAATCTGCAGCATCAGGTTCTGCTCTTTCACTACTTCGAATCAATTTAATTTCAGATAGTCGTCTCCATGTAACCTTTTAACCACATGGTTTCAGCTTCCACTGATGTTGTGATTTAAGTTCATCAGCTCGGTTGTCTTTAATTGATTTAAAATGCAATTTCCTTTGGCAAAATAAAATGGATTGTGATTGAGGCGTAGTTTCACCAATAGCATCAGGTTCAATTGATTAGCGGCATTTAGTTCAAGGAGCTGCTCCCATTTATTCCAAGGTGCCCCTATTTGATTGGCTTATCTTAGGCCATTGGCTAGGTTCCTTATGTACCACATCTAATATCTACAGTTAGAAGCTGTCTGAGAACCTGAACAAGGATTTTACTTCAGCATGATATAATATACACTTTGTCTGACAAATTACAATTTTACAGGTTATACTGCAAAGGTTCTGATGGAAAGTATCTGAACCATATGTTTTAAAAACAGTAGAAAAATGGAGATTGGGTATAAATAGGTTATTGACCACAATCAATTTATCAGATTGAAACATGCGTGGTTTCCTTACAAGTGTCAGGATTATTCATTTTGATGTGACATTGTTTTAATAAGATGCATAGAAAAGCTAGGACTCTATGGTCTCCTGAATCCCCTTCTATGTTTTCCATATTGTCTGCTATATAACATATCAGGTCTGAACCATTCTGCAGTGCCATAGCAAGATGTATAATGTGTTTTTAAAATATAATATTGTTTTTCTTTTTTCATGCTGGTGACACCAATACACTTCCAATATTTCTATACCTCACAGGAACACATTGCTATAACAAAATGATTCATATTTAAAAGAGCAGCAAGTGGATACTACAGTTATTGTAGTTAATAGTAATAATAAAAATGAACCATATTTCTTACATCATTTCCCTTTATTCTCTATTTTCAGATAAGGAATGAGTGCAAAGGTAAAGGAATGAGTACAAGTCCTGCACAGTACATGAGCTCAACAGACAGTATTTTTACATTTAAACAAGGCAGGACCCAAACAAGAGATTACAAAACGGTAACAGGAACCGCAGTATCTGAAAGTTCTTGGAAAACTTGGTTGTATTTTTGGAAGGAGAATCCGCCCACTAATCAACACATCATATCCAAGTGCCATAAAAACTCTGTGGCTTGCATTTATGTCACTTCTTTTTGTTTGGCCTCTCGATCACATGAGGCGATGCCAAACAGGGAGACACAAGTCTTTAGAGCCTGGAGGAAGGGCTACCCTCAGCCGTGGATTCCCTAAGGTTTCCTCCTACCAGTGAGTAGGGTTTTTTTTCTCACCCGAGTGACGAGCGGTTCATATTTAGTTTCTGCAGGGTGTGTGGCAGGTCGGGGGGAGGGCTTGTGTTTCAGCTACTTACTTTTCATTCATCCTTTTCCTATTTTTGGGGGCAGGTGGCATTGTGCCACTGCAGTTGTTACGTTAACCCCATCATCATCTTCTTTTTTCCAGTCATGGTTTGGCAGCTTTGTCTTTGGGGGGGGGGGGGGGGGGCCCTAAGAGCCACTTTCTGTCCGTGGCACTAGACTGCATGATGGCATCGTGTTTTCGCTAGTTGGCCAGCTTTGCAGATAACTGTCCCCATGGACAAGGTTTCTGGCCAAATTCATTATTCATCATTAATTAGTCTGTTCAATTGCAATTTAAATCATCCACATTGTGGATTCTCCATAAAGAAAAGAAGATGAATTGCACTAGAAGATTAAACAAGGAAAACTGAATTTGATTCACAAGATTTGATGGAACATAAAATTACAGCACATTTAGTTGCTATACTTCAAACAATTGCTACAGTGATGTAGCTTTACCTTGGATTAAGCTGGGATGTGAATGCACCAAATGCAGTGTGTCTTGTTTACTGTATCTTACATTTACTTAATTATTTGTAATATATGTATTTTTTTAGAAGTATAGTTCAACTTTGTGTTTTGATAGACATGACACATGTCAATACAAATTAATATTTCAACAGGAACATACTGCTTACCATGCAGAATGTATTAGGCTTGCACATATTTAGAAAAAGCTGACAAAAAGACATATTTCATAATCCCTTTATTTTACAATAAATATTCTGTTATGTTTGCATATTTTTAAAGGTTTTGAAAAAAAAAAATGACACTTATTTCATCATATCTGTGTTTCGTCTTTTATTCTGACAGCCTTTTGACTTAACTTTTACCAACTTATTCAGATCTCCTTTTAGGAGCATATTGTACAATTAAACACCTTCAAAATGGTATTAACTAGTTGTTGGTAGTTAATAAAATGTAACTTTAAAACATATTTTAAATTCCAATGTAAAAGTAAGCAAGCACTGATGAAAGACAAATTCCTGTTGACTTAACTTACCCAATACACTGTATATATTTAAAATATTTCACTGACAAAATGAATTAAATTACTGTTTTGGTTTTTTTTAATGCATAAATTACTATTTTTTTAATGAATGATACAATATGTAATGGAAATATAATTGTAGCATTTCTTGTTTTTCACATTTTAAAGGAAGACTGCATTTTTTACAGAGCTGTTCTGATGTATTTCGGTCTGTTTTATGGTTTCAGGTCTGGTTCACTATAAATATCCTATTAACAGAATACATTTTGAGATCCCCCAATTCTATCTTTAACTGCCTAACTTAAGTGCCTAAAGTGATGAAGATTAAGCAACACGGACAGTTCTTATCTGACCTGTCTCTAGTCACTGCTCACAGTTTGTGACACATTCCCGTGACTCGATGGCATCTGGTTATACCACTTCAGTTCTCTTAGGTAGACTGGAAAAGTTTTTTTGTGACACAGTTTTTTCTTCCATTTTATATATATATATATATATATATATATATATATATATATATATATATATATATATATATATATATAATGTATATATATATATATATATAAACACATTGGTATGCAAAATTATATTAAATAAGAGAATGTCCTTCTGTTGGGAAGCTTGACTTCTCTGTAGGTAGACTTTTCAAGTCTGCCTAAGAGAGCTGAAGTGGTATAACCAGATGCCAGCGAGTCATGGGAATGTGTCAGACTGTGAGCAGTGACTAGAGACAGGTCAGATAAGAACTGTCCTTGGTACTTAATCTTCATCACTAGGCACTTTATCCCAGTAAAAGATTGAGTTGATATACCAGGAATACTGTGCAAGCGCCCGTTAAAACACACTGACTTCCACTGAACACCATCTGCTACATCAGCATTCTGTTTTCATTTTTCATAGTCTATCTGTTTGGCATCTCCAAGATGTGACTGCTAAATGAAGTGCCAATAGTCATGGATTATGGGAGTAACTTTATGATGAGGTTTTCTGGCCTAAGCCCTGCACAGCTGTCATATAAAGCTGATTTTGCTTGCTTTAAGCTGAGACAGGTTCAAATCCAAACACCTTAGCACTAGTCAAAGACCTTTTTAAAACACCTGTATGAATGGATTACAAAGTCTGATGATAGTAAAATAAAAGAAAAACATCTCATAACAATACAAATCAAAATAGTTCTTGCAATCAGTACTCTTCATAGAGCAGTCTTCACAGAGTTAGAGGTAGAGCTCTCTTTCTCATTGTGGTTCCCTATAAACTGACTCTACTGTTTAAAATATCTCATTCCTGGGCTTTATCCTAAATTTAAACTTGTGTGACTAAAGCTGTGATAAAGCTTACATCAGAATTTGACAAATAAGGTGAAAGCTTACATTCCAATGTGACAAATAGACAATAATACTAGGTTTATTACATATGAATTCCAGAACTCACAAGAGAATTACATTCAGTTGACATCAAGTGCAGTATTTTAAATGTGATTTTTTAAAGAAAAAAGAAAATACAATTTAGATGACCTCTAGGTTTATATAAGCATTATTGTTATATGTTGAATGCTACCACAAGTGAATTTTAATAACACAGAAATTAAATATGCTGGGTTCACTGAGAGCATTCAATGCACAGCAGGCTCTGTCTGTCATTAGTCACTAGTGGCTGCTTAGTTGAAGCTCTTGCCTCAAAGGAGTCCTTTAAAAGTATTTATCTCCTACTGGATAGGGTAAGCATCTGAGGTTATCATAACAATAGTTATTCCAGGTACAGTAGCTCAGGAAACACATGGAGGACATAAAATATAAAGCATATGAAGGAACAAATAAAGTAAAATAAGGAAGGAGGTGATTGGTTGACAAGAGAAGGCATAGCCAGCTAAAGATGAACACGCTGGGTGGAACTGGATGGTGTCAAACACTGTACCATGGGTGGTGTCTCTGGACTGAGAGTGTTATGTGCCTATATAAAGGACATCTTTTATTTTTAATTTAAGTAAGCAAACTGGTCCTCGCATAGCAGAAAAATGTATAGTTTGTATTCAATTTACCACCACTTCAGGGTGACAAAAACTGAGGCTTGTACTGTGTGGCACTTTCTAACATGCATCCATTTGTTAAAAATAGGGTCTAAACAGACTTAAAGGGTCATGATAACACTTACAGGTACAAGGTCATATTAGCAGACCACATCTGTGAGAGGAAATCATTGCCATGTCATCATTAAGACCCCCCTGTAATCATAAAAGATTAATTAAAATAAGCAAATAAAAATAATATTAAGTTGCAGAAAAAAAAAGTGCATAACCATAGCTCCCTGTCCACCAAACCTTCTTTTCACATATTTATTAACAGTAAATAATATACTGTATACCATGTATCTCTATCAAGGTCTCTATCCTGTTGAACTACTCTTGAGCTGTACAGTAGATCAATGGCTCAAGTTTCTTCACTTGCTTTCTTCACCTTCACCTTGTTCTATATGTAGAAGGCTGAAGTCAGAAGGTTGTGGACTTTGATATAGTGAACTGTTCAACAATCATGTCCATTAGAAAATATAAACTGTGAGGACATCACATCAGCGTTGCTTAGCAAGATACTGTAGACAAAACTAATTTTATTCATGTAGTTTGCTGTTAGATTCCTCCGCAAGATAGGAGTATGACAGCTGCCTTTCCTGAATTTTATTTTCGGAGAATTATAATTAATTAATTATATGTATATATTTTTTATAGCACGTTTCATAGTGGACCAGCAGGATATGAGACTAGGATGTGTGAGCTATGCATCAGCTGCAGAGTCACAACAACGTCTCACCCGAAAGACAGCGCACAAGGAGGTTAAGTGACTTGCTAAGGGTCACACAATGAGTCAGTGGCTGACCTCCTGGTAATAAGCCTATTTCTTTAACCACTGGACCACACAGCCACCTCAAGAAGCATGCTGTCATTTTTTCATGTCATCTGAGAAATTGGAAACTAAATAAAAAACAAACTGTAATACCACCTGTAATGATTTTAGTGTCAGAATACTGTGCAGATTAGATAAACATCAAAATGGATAATATGGGATATACACGACTAGTTCGATGTGATTGGTTAACATTTTAAAACAATGTTGTATAAATTCAATTAAAAGCCACATAATTACTTAATTACAGTAGACCCCAACAAAACCATTTAAGCTCCTTTGCACGTGCATAAGTCACAAAAATATACTCAAATTCCTTGCCATAATGATGTCTGGTTGGGGACTAGATGGCTGAAAATAGTTCAGGATAGGGAGTGTGGTGGTCTAAATGTTTTATACAGTGAAAAAAAAAAAAAACCCGACAAAACAAATGTACTTAATCATTTGAGGATTAATTATATTTATACAGCAGCATTACCAGTATTATGAATTTTAAAAAATAAAATAAAAAGAAAGAAAATGATGTCCAAACCAAGAAAACTGTCTGTCTTTGCTTTTATAATACCATAGATTATACAATATAACACACATGCTTACAATACATATTTTGTGCACTTTTTGTATAACATGGACCTATGCATACTGCCCTGTATAAAACTGCTATTATATACTATATACAATACCATTGCCTAATTACACTGAGGCCCTTGTATATGATGCACAACCTATATGTTTTCCTAAAATTTGAAAAAGACTGCTTGTTATAGATAAAAAATTATGGTAATTAACTTCCTTTCAGGGATTTGATTCTGTTACACATTTTACTTCAATTTTAACTTGTTAAAAAAAAATCATTAAGTTTTCAGTGGGAAAATACCCTAACTGCATTATCCTTACAACACCCCCCCCCCCACTATTCAAGTTCGAGTATTTTTTGTGATTGAAAATATATGGAACGGCAGGGGACTAGTTTTCAATGATTGAAACATCAATTGCTCAGATGCTTATTTACTCATTGACTTGTACACAAGGGCGTTCATGTGTAGTTTTACTACACACAAAAAAAAAATGCTGTAACCAAAGAAAAATAACATGGAGGAACATGTGCTGTTAAATTTATCAACGAGTGTTTCTTTATTAGTTCATTAAAGACACACTTTAGGCAAATTTCACACAGAGTCTTGTGTAAGAACCATGTTAAGGATGACAGCTTTTTCTTTGCCCTCTGCACAGTTTTGACAGCTTCTTAGGGGAGGCCTTAGCGTGAGGCAGCTCTAAAATAATGTTTGCTATGCAAGCTGTCAGCAGTGTTCGGAGCTGCCTGGAGTGCAGTGTACTTGAGTACATTTATATACGTAGGAGCTCAACAGGCATTGGAATTGAAAGCTTTTCAGCTACAGTTGGAGTGATTATTAGAGACTTGGGAAATAGGAATTACTATTTTGGGAACTGCTGTCCTAGGTGAGCTGTGTTACAAATGCCTTTTAAACTGACCTTGCCCAGCTCATTCAAAGAAGCTGCAGGCTGTCTTCAAGAGAAACTTAATGGTGGATTCAAGCAATCGCTTTAAAGCTGATGCTTTATCCTGGCAATATTTTGACATACCTGTTAATTCAGATCACCACATCAGATCTTGAGAAATGCCCTGGTCTTTTATTTGTACACTGAGTAGGGCCGGGAGCACTATGGCAAAGGGAGTCCAGGTACTTCTTCCAACCCACAGACAGCATGCTGAGAAATACTGGGATATTTTTGCTGCTAAGACTAATTGATCTGGTGGCGGTGGAAGTTTAATAGTATGGGAGGGTTTCCTATAGCAGAGAAACATCAATGATTACTTGATTTAAACCTAATTAGGCAGGACTCGGATGAATTAGGATGGAGACTTTAACACTACCTAAAACGACCCCAAGAAAAACCTATTAGTTTTTTCAAACTTAGAATAAAATTCTACAAATAATTGTAATTGGATACATAAGGCCCTATAATGACTGTTTATGACTCAGCAGTAATTCGCAAGTAATCGGAATTCATTAAAAAAGAACATTACTTGTACATTTGTGATATGTGTGTGAAAGTGGCTTGGCTGTTCTAGCATAATATTTTTGCCATTGCTGGGTTGCAGTACCTCTGGTTTTAGCTCGTTAAGAGTTGAGGGCAACGACTCAGTAATGGAGTTACTACTGCTGCAACGATCTAATGGAATCCATGCCCATATTGAGAGGAATGGTAGTTCCTTGCGCCAAGTTATCAGCAAGAACTGCCAGACTGTCTATACGCCAATACTGGTACAGCAAAAGTAAATCAGCCAAAAGCACCATTTCACTTTTAATTTGTAGTTCCCAACACTCTTAGGTGAAATGTAGAAAAAAAAACTCAATACCTGTCATACAGTAAGAGAAATAAGTCACCTAAGTAAGGTAAAAATGCCCTTCTCCTTTCTCTCCCATTTTTTTGCAGACCCCAGTCAATTTTACCCACACACATGTATATTACAGGACATCCTAGTTTAAATGACAATTAACTTGTTTTATCAACATGGAAATATAGTAGGAAACACATTTATTTTGATGATTTACTGATATTTTAAAAATGACTAGTTGCAAGCATTGCACAGGGAAAAAAATGACAATGAACTTGTTTTGTTAACATGGAAATATCCTTATATAACATGGAAATATACTGGGAAGGGGGGAGTGAGTGAATGATTGGGGAGAATGTGTGTTGATGTTTTCGGGTGTTGCAGAACATGGATGTGACTGATTGATGAGCTTCTATAAGGGGACTGGAGACAGTCCAGCGCTGAGCTTGAATGAGAAACTGTGGGTACGACTGAGCGAGTGTGTGAGCTGTGACCAGAGAGAATATGCAATGAAAGTGCCAAGACTAAAATGTGGGGTTATTATTTTGTTGCCGTGAATTCCAGCCCCTGACACGAATTCTCTATAGTTTCAAATAAAACAAACTTTTTGAGAATTCAACACCATCTCCCTGAGTACTACATCCTAAACATGAACACGTTATAATATACTAAATGAATGGATCAAGCTTATAATGACAGTTTGCAAAACCAGATGAAAGCTTTCAATACAATTGGGATAATACATAATCATTATTTACAAAATCTTGTTTGTCTCATTACTTGTTCAAAACTATAACTTTACTGCTGTACTATTTGCAAATGTTGTAAAATGAAAGGACTAACTTTATGAAAGATAGGGTGTCTGCATTGGAAGCATGTTTTTGGCTTGATTCCCACACAGAGTTTATATTAGAAACGTAAAAAAAAGTAAAAAAATAAAAATAATGTATTTTATTTATGTGTAACAAGCACATTTTTTATTATGAAAAAATGTAGTATATATGAATGACACTTTCATTGAACATGCTTTTGCACACATAGGATTTGAACCCTAACTAGTTATACTTTCACTCCAACTACATAACCGCTACGGTACACAGATTCACATCTTAACCCTTTCAACAGACTAGGCTACTATTTAAATGTATCTTTTCCAAATGGCAATAAATTGCCATAAATATTGTTCGAACAATTTTGCTATTCCCGTAATGTGTGTGTGTGTGTCCACTAAGTGAAAAAAAGAAGTGATATCTGAATCAGAAACACACTGGAAATGTAAAAAACGCAAATGCATCAAGCAAATGGGCACAATTGTCAAAGCGGTGGGGGTCAAGGTTGCCCCAATTGTTTCTACTAACTTGGCTTGTGTTTTTCAAGCACTATAAAAGCGGATTGAGCTTGCATCAAAAAAGTTGGTAGAAACAATTGGGGCAACCTTGACCCCCACCACCTTTACAGTTGTGCATGTTTGCTTGGTGCTGGCCAAGGTTACCCCAGTTGTTTCTTCTAACCTAGATTGTGTTTGTGATACAAGCTAGAAGAAACAATTGGGGCAACCTTGGCCCCCATTGGTTTTACAGTTGTGCCTGTTTGCTTTGTGTTGGGCAAAGTTGCCCCAATGGTTTCTGGAAACTTGGCTTGTGTTTTTGGTATCTCCACTCTAAATGGCTGGGCACTTTTGATAACTTGACATTTTTTCACATTTCCAATGTGTTTTTGTTTCAGATCTGAAATACAGATCAACATGTCAATCAAAAATAAATTCCAGGCCCTGCTGCATTTTAACCCAGCAGGTGGAGACAAAATACACAATATTATACTGCCTTCTTTTGATATACGTAGACATCATAAATAATGGTAGCATAAAATAGCAACCTGTCACCAAATGACTGATTCAATTGAAGTCAAACTCAGAGTGGAAAATTTCCCTTTCCTTGTAAATTATTCTGATTGCTAGGTTGAAAGTTCAGGAACCAGATTATATGGAGCACAACTGTACCAGGGTTCAAAACCAACGCACTAATCTTTATTAAATATAATACGGTAGGGAAATCTATAGTATTTACTGTGAAGTATTTATCCAGCTCCCTACAGTCACACAAAAGATGTGGCTCCCTATTCCTTTTACACCTTTTTCTGTGGTGATGTTCTTGTCCAGTTGGTTAGCTAAATTCCAACTCATCAGTGATCTATCACTGTCAGACTACTTTAGGGTTGTGGATTTCTTTCTCAACCCTTAACAGCATGTCTTCAACACTACCAGAATCTTTTATACTGTACTTTAGCGTCTGAGACTTTTCGATGGACTGCATCCACCACATTGTGCATTGTACACTGTGACAGGTGTATCAATGTTTTAAATGCATGTATGTTGACACAGTTATGAATAAACAATAAAGATTAATTATTATATTTATTTATTTATTCATATATGTACATCAGATTCACAGATAAAAAAATGGCACTGTGGTCATCTCACTAGTGAGAGTTATGGAAGATAAGAGATTAAGAGCATAGCAGTTTACTGGATTGGCCTGCATGAGGCTGTATAACATTTCTCACAAAGTAATGACTGATTCTGGGGATGTTAGAAGACTCCCACAGGTTTTAAGCAAAGTGATCTGATGTGTTTAGGGCTGTATATATCAATCAATAGATCAATCAATCAGTTCCCTTTTTTTTAACAAGTCTAAAGGCTATAGAGAACATTCAGTTCTTTATAGCCAAACTGTATGCTGTTACTAAGTAGAGAATAGAACATTTGCTCAAATGATATTTTATAAAAACATGGAAATGCATTTTTATTTTTTTTTGTGTACTTCTGCTTGCTGAGTCTGTAGCATTTGTCAACGCTGCGTAGATCCCCTGTCCTCCTCCTTATTGCAATGATAATATATCATTGTGTGAGAGCTACTCTATAGTGTCTGCCCATTCATTAACAGACTCTTAATTCAGAATTTGCTGGATGGGCATCCATTACTCTTTACAACAGGGCTGTGCATCTGTATTTTCAACATCACATTACACTGACAGGCTCCAAAACCTGCTCTAGGATAGCTGATAGGTGATGTGACATTACAAGCTTAAATGTGTAATTAGATGGAGCGCCCATAGCAGAATGTCACTGAGCTTAGTCTGTCATGTCAATCTGAATGCCATTATCAATGTTCTTGAAAGTGCGCTGGAATTTTCCTGTGAAACTTTTTGAAAGACAGTGCAAGGCCCTTCATCCTTCAAACTTTTGATTGTTCTTTTTAAAGATATCTGCTGCTAGGTTGCAATCTTCAGATATTCCAGTCCAAATCTTCTCCAATATTCTATAAAAATAAATAAATACTTATTTTCCATAAAACATATATTTCTTTTTAATATAATTATTACTATGTATTGTGTATCCATTGAAAACCATTTAATGCCACACTCTCCTTAATAGAGTCTTTGTGCTGGAGTTACTAAACTGATAATGAATACCTTCAAATCTGCAGTGACTGTGAGCCCTCAGTATACAGGTTCTGCAATGGATAATCTGGTGCTTGCTAAATGAATAGATAAGGGTCAATAAAGTCAACTTTTCAGCCAAGATTTCCATTGAATATAAACTTAATGAGAAAAGAGGTTTCGTGACAGAGAGGCAGCTAACCACCACAGAGTGTCTGTAATTGCTATGCCATAAGCAATGTGGTTTACTGAGTGCTTTAAAGGTGGGTAAAAGCCTCATATAAATGGTGCAGAAGCAAAAATGGCAGTGAAATACAAATATAATATGGATGGTGTTTAATCATTTAGCAACATTGCTGGTCTGAATGGATGCTAAAATCCAGCAACAACGCTTTCACTTGCACTTGGGACATACGGGTCTTATCAAACCAGGATAAAACAGGAGTAACATTTCTTTGTACATTTTTAAAGGGATTTTGGAAGGTGATAGGATGAGGTCTTCTCATAGAAAGAACATGACCCAAAACTTAAGGCAAAAAGAGCTGTCCAACTGGCAGGTATACAAAGATGTTGTGCTCATTGTACTTTGGTCACAAGTTCCTTTTTTGTTACACATGGGTCCAATGTATCAGTCAATCAATCAATCTTTATATGATGTAGCTCCCGTCACAATAAATTGTCACAACGTACTTCACAGGTACAACGAAACAATAATTATTAATACTATACAAGCAATAGCAAACATTAAAACATTTAATACAAAAAATCGATTAAAATGCAATACAATACAAGGTAAAAACATTACTTAATAATATGATGTGAACAATAGATTATAAAAGGGTGTCTTCAGTCGTGTTTTAAAAACTGCAACAGTTGGTGCCTCCCTTATGGAAACAGGCAGCTGATTCCATAATTCAGGGGCCCTGAAGCCAAATGCTCTACCACCTGTGTTCTTTTTTGATACCTTAGGGACAGTAAGCAATCCTGTGTCCTGGGATCACAGTGGTCATCTAGGTATATATGGGATTAAAATATCACTTAAATATGGAGCCAAGCTGTTTAATGCTTTGTAAGTATAAAGCATGACCTTAAAATCGACCCTAAACCTTACAGGAAGCCAATATAGGTTGTAAAGTGATCCTGTCTTCTACTTCTTATTAAAACCCTGCAGCAGCATTTTGCACAAGCTGCAGCTGGGATAACACATATCTGGGAATATCAGAAAACAGAGCATTGCAATAATCCAGTCTGGGTGTTACGAAAGCATGCATCAGTCTCCCTGCACTGTCCATGGAAAAAAGCATCTTAGTTTAAATATATTTCTTAAATGAAAAAAAGACAATGTGGTTATTTTTCTAATGTGAAACGCGAAATCTGGGTGTCATTTTTGACCCAGATCTCTCACTCAAACCTCATCTTAAGCGGGAAGCTGTCAACGGCAAGAACATCTGAATTTGTTTTGTTTAATTGATTTTTTGATCCCAATAGCAGTACCTTTTTTTTATTACAGTTTAACAGTAAATAGTTTTTTTGACATTCATTGCTTAATGTCGTCCAGACAGATAGTAGGGATATTTGCCACTGAGGTGTCATCTGGTTTAAGGGATAAATATAATTGGGTATCATCTGCATAGCAATAAAAATTGACTTCATGTCTATGGACAATATCACCCAAAGGCAGCATGTAGAAGAAGAACAAAATTGGCCCAAGAACAGAACTTCTGTTAAAGCAGAGGAATCTTCATCAATGCTAACATATTGAAAAATATCTGAAACATTAAACCAAGATTCTCGAAACGTCCAATCAGATACTCTGGAAGGAGCTCATAACTGCTGAACTTTCAGTAGCTACCACACTGAACAGACACATTCTTCTGCATTATCTTCTTCCATTACCAGTTTTTATTATGGGCCAACAATTGACTTTTGGTTACCCTCATCCTTGGTATTTATGAGTTCTTTGTTATACCAGGTTCTATTCAGTCATAAGAGCAACGCATTGAGGTTGTCTGTCTTAATATTAGTGATAAGGTCTGATTATAGGATACGTTTTTCCTGTTCCCATAGGAATGACATTTTCAATATAAATTATATTAAAATGAACATTGTCATGTATTTATAGCACAATACTGCCTACAAAAAGAAACATACAATGTCTATATCCATATCACACATGGGTAATGCTGTCTATGCATCATAATAGATTGTATTTTGATGGATTCTTGTACAAATAACTTTATAGTTATTATTATTTATTTCTTAACAGACACCCTTACCACACCCTTACCCTTATCCTTTGCTTCTAAAACAATGTTTTAAAAGCAGAGGATACTTAAACAAGGGGGACTTTTGTTGTAATCTGCATCAGCATTCTCGTCACGCTCCTGTGAGTAATCGACATATCAATGAAATTAATGATGCAACCTGAATCAGGCAATTGTCAGGTTCCTGTCAAATGGTTAAACGTAACATGATAAACTGCTTAAAAAACATTTTGAAAAGGTGCAAATGCATAAACACTCATAATAAGAATACTTTCATTTATATAGAAAAAATACAATTACCTGATAGGAATCTATGTTACTATAGGAACTTTATACTTCAGACAAGGTCATTTGTTTTAATTTTATATGGTAATTACCCAGTAATTAACAACCCTTTATTACCACTTTAAAGAGACTGAGCAAAAATGGTAACAATCGTTGACTTCAAAAGTTCATAATATAGAAAAATAAGCTTTTTTTTCTATCTACAAAAATAGGCCTGTTTTGCTGTACGGTGTTGCATTGTGTTAGTTAATTAATAGGTTCTACCTGAGACCTTTTAAACAATATCCTAATTTTATAATAATATTGTCAGTCCCTTGCACAGTACTAAGAATCTTGTTTAGCAACTATATGATATTGGGCAAAATTTACTTCTAGATTTGTTTTTCTTTAAATTAAAAATTTGAAATATCAGTAAAAAACTAAATTTTATGTGGTGCTTTTTAAAAGGTTTGCAAGAGTGTGAGGTAGGATATTGCAGTATATAATTTGGTTGCACATTTTTCACTAATTTCCTATACTAATTACCTGCTGAGTTTCAGAAAACACAGCAATTCTACACTGCAATAAACTAAACGACTTTGATAAAGCCCACCATTTGTGACTGGAATGACAAGTTATTTATGAAATGCTTGCTGACAGACAAACTAAAACTTAAACTGGCTCTTAACTTAGGGTTCTGCAAACATATTAGTTTTGGAGTCCAGATAAATGACAAATACTCCCATGGGTAAGATACTCACATACTTTCTTCAAACTCATTGCAAATAACCAGACAGGCAGCCAGACCTTTCTATAGCCTGTCACTATCAAGGTTCAAATAGATTGCTTCCAAATTAAATTGCAGTTATACCTGTAGTTACCAGTCAAAAAAAATAGGTAGACGCAAATATAGGTAACCCCTCATATAAAATAAGTGGCCATTCTTTGAACACAGTATTGGCATTTTATTTCAATCTAGCCCCTGAAAGGAAAGAGACATCTATCTTTTACCTCCCTTGAAGTTCAGCTGCTGATTTGATTTGCAAGAACTTAATCTAAACTAACTGGACAAGATTATTTGTCTTGTTTTGAGTCAAAAGTGCAACTATATAAAATATATTTATTGAGAGCTCAGAAAAGGAGTGAATTTCCATCGTTGAGTTGCTCTCAAAGCTGTTCCAAACCATCACATTTGTTTTAATTGATAATAAACAGGTTTTACTGCATCTGACACTGGCTATCATGATAAAACTTAACAACACCGGTTTAAAAATGATGTGTTCCTACAGTGTAAGATAAGAAGAATACAACAATTTGTAGACAGATTATTGAAAGAAAGAAAAACCCCATAAAAACATTTGCTGACCAATAATATAAATAATGACTTCACAAATTAGATGACTCCTGACAGGCACATGGGGGTTAAAGCAACCATGCTGTGTGATAGAATAACAATCAACATCTCAAGTTCCTAAGCGCATATCACACATTTTTTAAAGAACATTTTGTTTCAATACACACATTTTCAAAATCGGCTATAGGATAACTGCACTATATACTTAAGAACAGTTTAACAGTAGTAATGGATATTCCAATCTAGTAAGTCCACTGACTAGTGGGGGTCAGTCCACTATACCCAAAATTATTAAAGGCCTAAAAAACATGTTTAGAATACCATTTTGAAAACTACTGCTAGAGATTATTGCTAAGCAACAGAAAACAAACTAATGTCAAGAAAACAAAAATTGGCCTTTATCAGTGTTATCAGGCTGTAATGAATATGTGCTGTACTACCAGGCAAGGTGTGAGGAAACAATTCCATTCTAAATACAGATATACAGTACTTTATGGTACAACAGTTTTATTATATTGCAAATAGTATGTGGTCATTTTATCATGTGTAGGAATAAATGCATAGTAGATTGCTGGGAAGTAACATGCCTTTTTTTTCCCTATGCTGCCATAGCAACCTTGCTCACCGGTAAACTTTCTCCCTGTATTACAGTAAATACGAATTGTCCTGCTTGCTTTTTATATTTTGTATTTGCTGCAGGGAAACTGAAATGATTAAACATCTTTAGGTTTTTGCTAAAAATGAGAAATAGAATGCTCCAAAATCTGTAAACCATTTAAAGCAATGATTTCCAGACAAATTTTATTGCACTGATATGTTAGTTTAAAATAGTTTTTATTAAAGTTTCATTTATTGGTAAATCAGTGTTATTGGTGTTTATTTAATTATGTGTGTTAGTCTTAGTTAAATACAATGAAATAACTATTTAATATAAATATCAACCAATTACATTTTTACTGAATTCAGACATATACATTGTTTTATTGGACTTCGCTACATAACATTTTATTTTGGAAGAGAATAATTGGCACTAATATCTAAACAACCAGTAAAACGTTTGTACCTTGTTTTAATCTTCAAAACTCCAACATAATAAATAAAAGATGAGCTGGCTAAAAAAAGCTGTTTACCTGAAAGAATACAGTTTGGCACCTCCACTTGATTAGAGAATTTAGTATGCACAGAAATCCTTTTCTGAGGTCGCAAAGGGAACTGCATGCAAACTGACACTAAAACAGCTAAACAATTAAAGTCTGGCAAGGAAAGAATTTAACAGCAGAGCGGATTAAAGTTAATACGACAACAGACAAAATAATTCCAAGCCAAGGTCATAGAAGACACCCTTTATCTAATAACTTTGCATGACAGCAACATAAGAATTGTTGACAAAAGATAGTATTTGTCTATGAAGCCATTAGTTCAGCAAAGATGCTGAAATGGAGTTTGAATGCATATGGATTGAAATGCTCTGTATCAACTTGCTTTCTTCGTTCAGAGGCTATTCTTTTAGTATTTCTACACTGTTATGACAGTTTGGACAAAGGCAATGTATCAGCTCAGGGTTTTCTCTGAGCTGTCAAAGGCACTTGAAAACACTACCATATGACCAACTAGAGGGCTGCGGTTGGAAATGTGCATCAACTGTGAAAAAACTGATATCATGTCATTAACCCTTGGATACCACTGAAGTAGTAGCTGGTGTTATCTGAGATATGAGATATGTTCATATTTCTAACCTGATATTTTGTAACAAAACAATTTAGTTTTTGTACTATCAAAGGCCCTCAGTCTAGACCTTCAAAAAGGAATTGCCGTGCTGCCCTAGCAATACAATAAGGACAGCTCCTTAGAGTCTATCACTGAGGTGTTGAACAAGGCATCATCTGAAACACCATTGTTCCATATATTTATACAAAGTCCATGACTCTAATTGACTTCTAGGGCCC